>NW_012267366.1:1413211-1489095 GCF_000151885.1 Dipodomys ordii | reverse complement strand
GTTCAAAGCCAGCCCAGGCAGGAGAGACCGTGAGACTCCTATCTCCAATAAACCACCAGAAAACCGGAAGTGGTGCTGTAGCTCCAGTGGTAGAGCGCTCGCCTTGAGCTGAAGAGCTGAGGGACAGTGCCCAGGCCCAGAGTTCAAGCCCCACAACTGACAAAAAAAAAAAAGAAATGTACTCGTTATCTTGCCCATGTAATTGTAACTCCTCTACGGTATTCTCACAAAAGATAGAAAGCAAGAAAGAAAGAAAGAAAGAAAGAAAGAATCTATACTGAAAAAAAAAGATTACCCAGAGTTTCCAAGTTGTTCAGTTATTTGTTTGTATGTTTGTATGTTTAATAATACACCACCCCCAGACCGGGTATATTTTTTTTGTGAAAATACCGTACAGAGGGGTTACAATTACATGAGCAAGGTAATGAGTGCATTTATTATCAAGCATTGTTGCCTCCTCCTTTGTTTCCCCTTCCCATCCCTTCCCATCTCCCCCCCACCCCCACTCCCCCACCCTCCAGCCAAAATTGTAAAGCTCATTTTTTGACATAGAGTCTTGTACATCTCATTGTTGCAATGAGTCCACCTGTATCCCTATTTAAATAATTTGTATTTTTCCTTCCCCTCCCCAAATTATACCAACATCAAATACAAGTGAAAGCAGGAGTTATACCATGGAGGAGGGACATACAAGGCAACAAAGAAATCATCTTATAAATATGTTAGACACAATCGCAAGAAAGAAAAAACATTTGAGTCCTAATCTTGGGGTTCATTTCACCTAACATCAACTTATCTGACCTTTTCCGCTTGATTCACACATATACTAGATATTGCAAATAAGGGAAACCATGGGATCTATGTTTCTTTGGGCTTGGCTTACTACACTTAATATAATGTTTTCCAAGTCTTTCCATCTCCTAACAAATGGGGCAATGTCATTCTTTCTGATGGAGGCATAGAATTCCATTGTGTATATATACCACATTTTCTTGATCCATTCATCTACTGAGGGGCATCTGGGTTGGTTCCATATCTTAGTTTTTTAAATAAAAGTATCTGAGGTTAAGAAGCCAAATCTGATAGCCTTCCTGCTGACAGACTTCCAAAGAAGTGCAAGGTATTAACACGACAAGGGACAGGGAACACCTGTGTGCATTCTGGTCTTTCTTCTGCTTAGAAAGCCACTAATATTCAATTATAGGTGTTCAACCATAATGCTGTTATTTAATGTTAATCCCTGCCCAAAGACTCTGCCTCCAAAAACAGACTGTTTGTCCCCTGTTAACATCATAATAGAGATTAAAAACCACTATGAATTTTGGATGAAACAAGCCACAATTAAATCATAATAGTAATAAACTGCCTTTGTGCTTTTAATTCACACTATCTATAGTGTGAAATATTCAGCCAGAAAGTTAAGTTCCTATATTTTAGGGCCCAAAAAATGAATCTCAGTTTCACTCTTTGCTTGTGTCTACTTTAGCAACTCCTATGAACTGTCTGTCCCTCTCCTGTCTCATCAAAAAGAATAATACTGCCTACTTTATACATTACTAGGTAGACTGAACAAGGTATTTTCTCATCATTAAAAAGCTCACATTTAGCTGGTGACTCATGCCTGTCATCCTAGCTACTAAAGAAGCTGAGATCTGAGGATCGTGGTTCAAAGCCAGCCCCGGCAGGAAAGTCCATGAGACTCGTTATCTCCAATGAAAACTAGAAGTGGTACTGTGGCTCAAGTGGTAGAGTGCTCATTTTGAGCTGAAGAGCTAAGGGACAGCACCCAGGCCCAGAGGTCAAGCCCCATGCCCAGAAAAAAAACTCACATTTATTGATACTATGGTAAGATGCTCACTACAAAAATATTTCTGACCACATATTGATTAGAAGCAATACCTATCGTTTAGGAATCAGCTTCCTCAGGCTGGCAATGTATCTTAGAGGTACAGCATTCGCCTAGAAATCAGCTTCCTTTATCACTATAGCTGTTTATCCTTTCAATTCACTTTGTTGCCTGAGGAGCCATTTTCATGAGTTGTCTTCTCTATGCACATATGTCAAGGACCTAATCATTAAGTTAGCTTCCGATTACTCAAAAATAAGAACAGGTTGCTGGTGGCTCATGCCTATAATCCTAGCTACTCAGGAAGCTGAGATATGAATATTGAAGTTCAAAGCCAGCATAGACAGGAAATTCTGTGAGACTCTTACTTCCAATTAACCATCAGAAAAATAGAAGTGGAGCTTTGGCCCAAAGAAAGTAGTATACACTAACTAGTCTTGAGCTGAAAAGCTCAGGGACAGTATCTAGGCCCTACAACTGACAAAAGAAAGAGATTAGACATCAATGAGTAATTTTTGTGTTTTCTCATAATAGGTTTTGTGCAAAAAAATAA
Organism: Dipodomys ordii; assembly: GCF_000151885.1. Classification (NCBI taxonomy): domain Eukaryota; kingdom Metazoa; phylum Chordata; class Mammalia; order Rodentia; family Heteromyidae; genus Dipodomys; species Dipodomys ordii. The sequence goes on along the minus strand of NW_012267366.1, from coordinate 1,486,696 downwards.
AATAACATTTCTAACTCAAAAACTAGTTCTGAAACTTTTATATTGAACTCATTAATCATATTACTATATTCATAAGTCTATCGAATTTTTAAGATCATTCCTGAGGAATCTTTAATTAATATTTGTTCCCATTTCCAAAGTAGTTGATTAGACCTTGTCTGGTGTATTAAACAACACTTAATTTTAATATATTCTATTTATTCTCTTTCACACAGGTTTCAATTGTGTGAGTAACAAATCATCCCAAGTACTTAAGTACTATTAATAAATTGAAGAGATTGAATTTATAAATATGTGAATATACTTAAAGTTTCTCTGAATTATTTTGCTTTGTTTTGTTTTGTTTGTAGGTCCTGGGACTTGAACTCTGGACCTAGGTGCTGTCTTTGGACTCTTTTTTTCTCAAGGCTAGCACTCTACCACTTGAGCCACAGCACCACTTCTGGCTTTTTTTGTGATTAATTGGGGATAAGAGTCTTGTGGACTTTCCTGCCTGGGCTAGCTTAGAGCCTTGATCCTCAGATCTCAATCTCCTGATTATCTAGGATTACAGGTGTGATCCACTGGCACTCTCTGAATGTTTTAATATTGCTGATATAGTCAGTATTTACTATGCAAACAATGAACTACGTAATTTATGGGCAGAGACAGAATTGAGAGAGTAGGAAAAGTGAAGGTAAGGGTGACATTGTCCAAAAAGAATTGTAATCATTACTTGACTTATAGAATGGTAACTCTTTGGTGCAACACCTTAATAATAACAATAAAATATTTTCAAAAGTACGTTTCCAAGGTAAAATCGCAACTTTGAATCAATAAGTCAAAGACACACTCGAATTGCTATCACAATGCTAATTAGTTATTTTATAGGGAAAATTCTCTTAGATATAGAATTCCACACTGAAAGTTCCAAATGTGCGTAGATTGTTTCTAGCACCTATATATTAATTCTTGAGTTTTGATTCTCTTATTTTTTTAAATAAATTCTTACTTTACTTTGCATAGTTGTTTCCTGAAACATTGAGTTTTCACTCAAGCAGTTATGTCATCACCCAAGAACCTCTCAGATTAAATTTAAGCTTGTCTTCTAGTCCCCTGAAAAAGAGGCCCATGCCTTCCCCTACAAGATTCTAGTATGCAATCCCAAAGGGATGCACTGAAATCTCTTTATCGCTGACACATTAATGCCCTCCAAATGGAGTCGAGTGGTCTCACAGCTCAACTCATGTAATCTGATTCTTGAGTCTGCTAATGGAAGTCTGGAACTCCTCTCCAAATCTAAATGATGAGGTTTTGAATTTGTTTGGCTCAGAAAGCTATTGATTACCTTCGGGTCTAACTCTAGAGACTTTAGTGAATTTTATAGTATTTTCTTAGACTTACTGTCTAGGAAAGTCACATTCCTATAGATATTAAAATGACATACAACTGAAGAATGCATTGTAAGAGTGCAATGGTTGAATGTGTATTCCCCAAAGCATAGGGAAACTTCCATTTCTAATGTAACAGTGTTAAGAAGTGGAGCCTAATGCGAAGTCTTGAGGTCATGAAAGCTCCACCTTCATAAATGAACTAATATAGTTTATAAAATCGCCTGAGGTTTCAAGTTCAATTTCTTGATCTTTCTTATTCTCTTTTTGCCATTTCATCATGGAAGACTGTATCAAGAATGCATCTCATCAGGTGCTGGTCCCTCAATCTAGACTTCACAGCTTCCACAACCGTGATCTAGTCTGCAATCGATTATAAACTACCTATTCTGTAACAGAACAAACTAGACTTAAACAGGATATAAAAACAGAAGCAGGAGAGCTAGGAAAGAATGGCAGTGGCATAGGTGACACATGCCGTTGGCCAGCACCAATGCGAAAGATCATTGAAAGGACTTGAAGGATTTCTCTCACATTGAATGAAAAAAACAGAAAGCAGGGATAATGGCAGGACATTTGCTTGGTAATTGGTTATGTTGTTTACCAAGCTAAGGAAAATGAGTGAAAGGAGCTATTATTAAAGAAAAAGACTGATAATTTTCTTTCAGGCATGTTAAGGTTGAGATGCCCTTCAAACAATCAAATGGCAATGTCATATCACAAATTTGAGCCTCCAGTGCTAGAGAAAAAAATCTGCACTGGAAATAAAAATTTGTAGGCCATCACCATAGAGAGAGTAGATGAAATTACAAGACTGAACTAAGTTACCTAGAGAGTAAATGTAGATAAAGAAGTCTAGGAGGGAGCACTCAGGGCTAGCTACTCCATGAAGTTGCATTTACAAATTTTAAGAGAAAGATATTTAGCAAGAAGCAAATGTGAATGCATACAAGATGGAGACTGAGGAACCCTAGTACTTGGGGAGAGAGACAAGGGAGAATATCCTGTGTGGCACATAAAACAACGTAAAAGCTTAGCTCTTCATCAGTAGTCCAATGCTTCAGTTCTCCTTCCAGAAGAAAAGACAAGGCTTAGATTAGCCAACACTAGCTTCTACAAACATTTTCAGAATAAAAATGAAGTCATTTCTGTCAAGTTCTCATAAAATGAACTCGGGAGGCTTTGAAGGTAGGGTTCTCCCATGTGTTCATCTGATAACATGAACTATCATGAGTCCATGTCAAACCACATCTTTGTAGTTAGGGCCACTTTCATGGGGACATCTTTCCAGTAACAGCAAGCCTAATGGCAGAAAGCCTTACTAAGGGGCTTACTGCAGTGGTTCACACCTGTAATCTCAGCTACCTGGGAGGCAGAGATCTGGAGAATTGAAGTTGGAAGGCAACCCAAGCAAGAAGTTATTAAGACTTCATATCACCCAACAAAAAGCTGTGCATGGTGTTAGATACCAGCCATTTCAGCTAAATAGGTAGTATAAATAGAAGAATAATAGTCCAAGCCAGCCAGGGCATAAACATGAGACCCTGTTCAAAAACATGGATAAAGTAAGGCAAAAAGGGCTAAGGGAGTGACTCGAGCCATAGAATGCCTCCCTAACAAGTATGAAGCCCAGAGTACCATCACAAAACAGCCTAACTAAACTGCATTCAGGGTTGTTCCCATGATGAACCTCTCCTAGCAACATCCAGTACACATACCATTGCCTGAGATCAGCCCCTAAAATGAATGAACTTCTGTTTTAAAATGCTCATGTACTTCTCCTTTCTGCCTTTGAAACCTCACCAGGTGTCCCTTTATTCTATCATAGCGCATGTGTCCTACATCACATGCATGATCCCTCCCTTGCTCATTCCCAAATGAACTGACAATGTTTTAGAGACTTACCCTGTATGTTGTTTAGGTTGTTATTATATTTGCTACTCCATTATCATTTCTATAAAATAAGTCAAAACCATGTCTACAGATACCTTGTTTACCTTCAAATAAGAAAGAATATTTTCATTGTACAAGCTCTGGATACACAGAATCTTCTATCACAAGATTTGTAATCATATTTGTAATATGGATTGCCCTTGAAAAGCTAGAACATCATAGAAGATACTGGCTAAGCTAAGAGCTATATGTTACTGTGATGCTTAATTTGCATATGTCTACTTGTCTAGGCTATGGTTAGTCATTTGGTCAAACACTAATCTATATGTTGTTGTGACTAACATTTATTACCAAGTGAAAATATGATTACTCTCCATAATATGGATAGGCCTATCCATCCAATGGATGGTCTTAAGAACACAGACTTTCTCAAGACTTTGCCACAGACTTCCTTTCTGAGTTTCCAACAAGCTTTGGCCTTACACATTTAAAAAATATCAGGTCCCATGACCATGTGAGCAAATTCCATAAAGCAAATCTATCTGCACATCTATACATGTACATACATATCTGATTGCTTCTGTTAGGTCTGGAGAATTCTGAATGATGAAGTTATTTATTAGAAAATTACATTTACTACTCAAATAGTATTGTGAGGTTCCTTTTTACTGTGTATACTACCACTGGCACATCAGAGATGCTTTGTAAAGCTTTGATGATTGTCAAGAGAAGAAAGGAGGCAGACATTTTCATGTGCTGCATAAAGGGCTTGTCTGGAGTTCTGCTTGGCTGGAGAGGGAGGTGATCTACAACAGCTGGCCTCGCTGCTACTGAAGACCAGCCTCGGCACCTCTTGTCAGGTTTGTCATGTGCTACTCACAAAAGAAAAGGGCTGATGAGCTGTTCTGCATAGAAACCAGGGGGAGATTTCCAAAACCATAACTATTTTGGGAGACAATACACCATTGATAAGAAATTATTTCAAATTGCAAAATGCATCTGTGTAAAAGAAAGGCATGTGAAAACCTGTGCCTTCTTTTGTTAGTTAAACGGAATTCGGCTAGATAGTGTTTTTCGTATTGTTACAAAGCGAGTTGTACATTAATTAGCAAGCTCTCCGAACAGAATGAAAGGCAGCTGATTTTCTAAATCACTTGCTTACTAATACATGACTGCAATTTAATAGGCCACTATGAATAACTTATTTTTAGGACAAATTTTCTGCCTGACATTATTTTCACAATGAGGTGTTTTATTTTATAAATTGTTTTCCCTGTCCTTGACAAATTTTATATGAGTATTAAATTAAAAAAAACTTAATTTGATTTTGTTTTGTTTTTTGGGGGTCCAGTCGTGGGGCCTGAACTCTGGGCCTGGGCGCTGTCCCTCAGATCTTCAGCTCAAGGCTAGCGCTCTACCACTTGAGCCACAGCGCCACTTCTGGCTTTTTTTCTTTTTGCTTATGTGGTGCTGGGGAATCGAACCCAGGGCCTCATGCATGCAAGGCAAGCACTCTACCATTGAGCCACCTTCCCAGCCCAAAAAACCTAATTTGATTGTAGGCTTAAACCTACAAATTTTATTGCGGAAATCAGAGAAAATGATTGAAAACACAGAACACAGATTTCTTTTAACAGGATGCAAACAGCACTAACCATAAAATAAAAAGTAATAAATTAGACTTCACCGGAATTTAAAACTTCTGCTAACCAAAAGATACTGTTAAGAAAATGAACATAGAAGCCACAGACTTGGGATCATACTTATAACATATAATCCATGACAAAGTACATGAAGCCAGATAATAAAGAGAATTTCTAGAAATCAATAACAAAAGACAAACTACCCAATTTTATAAGTGAAACTTGAAAAAATACTTCACAAAAGATAATAAAGGTTAATAAGAAATGAAAAGACACTCCATGTCATTAGTCATCAGGAAATACAAATTAAAATTACAATGAGATGTTATTATAAACTTAATAAAATGGCTAAAATGAAAAGATTAACAATTATTAGCTGCTGGGGAACACATGGCATTCTCATACATGGCCGGTGAAGTTATAAAATGATGTACCATATTTTTAAAAAGGTTGACACTTTTTAAAAGTAACTTTCCATACTTCTATGTATTCTACCCCTAGGCATTTTCCTAGCAGAAGTGTAGACATTTCTACCAAAAGACTTGTATGTAGATATTCATAGAAAATTTATTCATGCTAGCCCCAAACTAGAAACAGCAAAATTTTCATCAACAGGTGTTATATTCATATAATATTATATTACTCAGCAATAAATAAGAATGCACTAGTGATAGATGCCGCAGTTCAAATGAATATCAAAATCTGCATGTTGATCAAACAAAACCGGCTGTGAAGAGTATGCTGGCTATTGTATGGTTCTATGTATATGAATTTCTAGAACAAAGGTAACTTCGTTAGCAAACAAATCAGTTTGATAGTAGCCCGGAGTTTGGGTAGAAACTTGAATTTAACTGAAAAGTGAAAGAAATAAACTTTCCAGAAAGACAGAAATGTGTGCTTATGATTTTCACTGCCTGTCAATTATGCCTCTCCAGAAATTTCTTCTTCATAGAGTAACATATATTATTGTTTCCATATTTTCCCACTCGTGAGAACATTTCTAAAATATTTATAGGCCAGTTACAATGTTTGAATATGTGCTCAATTTCTTTCAAACACCCCCAAAGTAAACAAGTCCTTGGGAAATGATGATGATTGTAGTAATATTGATTTACAATATTTATCTTTTCTAGAAGAGGATGAACATTGTAATGATAGACTGAGTTTCCATGCTGTGCTCCTGTGAGCTCTCACAGCACTGAGGGCATTCAGATGCAAAATCACATGTGGAAGAGCAGGCATGGTGACAGCCACCTACATGATTCAAGACCACTTTCTGCTCATCAGCCTAATTTCATGATATCCTGTGTTCTATTGTGAGAGTTGAACAGTTCTCCCTAGGCTGCTATGGGGCTGTGTGCCAAGGTAGCCATGGCTCTACTCAGAAAATGTTCTTTTGCCGGATTGGGGTTTTTACTCAGGGGCTGGGTGCTGTCCCTTAGCTGTTTCACTCAAGGCTAGTGCTCTACCACTTGAGCCCCCACTTCCATTTCTGGCTTTTCGGTAGTTAACTGGAGATAAGCTTCTCATGGACTTTGCTGCCCAGGCTGGCTTCAAACCACACTCCCCTGATCTTAGCCTCCAGAGTAGGTAAGATTATAGGCATGAGCCACTTCTTAGGTATGCAGTCTAAGAAGCCTTCTAACATGCACTACGGTTCTCCATTACCCTAACTTTTTGTCTCTTCTCTTGAAAGCATATGTCCTTAACTAGGATTGGAAGATAACTCAAGGATATCTGAGGATTCTTTTCTACAATTGTTGCTTCCTTCTGCCTTGCCTCAAACCTCTATCTAATCTTAGCCTTACTGAGCTCTTAACTGTGAAGTGTTGAACTTCTGTCCAACACTTAGCAGTTGGTTCTGTGGTTTAAAAGGAAAATTCAAGATATTTAAGGCTCAGCTGCTTCTCCTGTGGCCTGAACCTTAATATATCATCTGATTCTCAGTATCCTTTATTCTATCCTATAGATCCTAACTCCCAGTTCACGTACTGAGCTGTCTTCCAAAGGGTTAAGACCTGTCCTTCTTTCTACCAGTATTCATTGCTATAAATGATGCATTTGCCCCAGTGATTGTCAAGAAATAGAATGTAATAAGCAGCATGGAACTAATGAAAAAGACAAATATTTGAGGACAGTTTACAGAACTCAAAGATGAGTAGGTTTACAAAGTATTTTTTCTAGTTTTTTGGTATATGTAAAATTGAAAATATTTGAACTATTCCTACCTTACATACATTTTGGTCAGAAGGACATATTGTAATTTGGATACATTGAAATGATGTTTTAACAACTTGGTGTTTTAAGGTATAAATCTGAGTGGAAATTTTCTTTGAAATGCTGAAACCTCATATACGTATACTCCAACTTGGAAGGACTGGTAATTCAGTAGTAAAGTACTTGCCTCCAATACATAAGGCCCTGAATTCAAACCCTAGAATTAAAAAAAAACATATATCCAAATTTGAGGGATAATATTAGGTTTTTATGAATAAAGGGCTAGATCACCAAATTAGCAAGTTTTTGTGTTATCTAAAGAAAAAACCTATATATCGATCCTGAACTAACTTACTATCAAAAATAGAGGCCTTGTTTTTGTCTTCTTGTTATTGTGGTTAATGAAGTTTTGAAACCAATCTGAATTTATAGCCAAACCCAATAGCACATCTTGATAGACTAAAATGAAAAAGAAAACCTACAGAATTAAGTGTGCATCACACTTCAAAATACTGTGTCATAGAGAAACTTAAGACACTCAAAGGAAATTCTTTTGTCCCAAGTTGAAATGCAACAGACTAAAGTTCAATTTAGAAGGCTGGAACTATAATCTATTATTTTTTTCACCCTAGCCACTACACTGTTAAAATGGAAGATGTGGCTAATCAATTATAGCAGCTGAGGTGGAATATTGCATGGCTTGTAATCTCTGAAGCTTAAAAGAAAATCCGTTTACAAAAATTCAGAGATACATCAAAATGACAAGGGGAATAAAAGTTCCTTCATTTTCAATTAACACCAGGCAGAGTTTTAGAAAGCTGTAACATCCTATTCTCCTTTCTCTTACCTCTTCAAATGTCTTCCATTTTGACCATAATCATGCCATGGAAACAGAATTGATGGGATGTTTACAAAACAGATGTTTTCAAGTGATGCTAATAATATATTTAGAGCCAAAATCTACTTTCCCAAAGGGACATAAATTACAAGTGACACAATACAAGGTAAACAAGAATGCATGAAAGTATATACCACAGAGCAGACAAAATCATGGGAGATGTTGTCTAGTAGGTATTTATTGAACTACTATATGGCAGAAAGATCCAAATTTCTTCTAAAGAATTCATCTTCTTTCAGTCTGTCAAATTGTCTACTTTTCATAAGATGACACAGAAAGAAAAAAGTATAATATTTCATGCTACTCAAAATCAATAGAGGAAGACACAAGAACACTGAAGATCATATCTTCTTATAAGTGAAGGAGTAGGGTAACCTACCTGCAAGCAAGAAATTCGATACATATATAGGAAAAAAAGCCTTAATTGTAGTTTTCCTTTGTCTGACATTTTGGAATGAGGGGGTGCTTGTGTTTTTCATCTCTTGCCAAGCTCTTTATATAAGCCTGTCCCTTTCCTATAGGATGTAATCCTTCTCCAATATTATGCAACATGCAGTTAAGTTCTTATCCAGATGGATGACCCACAGGGAGCCAAAGGAACTACCTATGTGAGAGATGAAGGCCATTCATGATGTTAATGGTGATCTTGTGGAGGTGGGTAGGGCTCCAGAGAGTGACTATTCAGTGGGCACCACTGCCTCACTCCTAGCTACTCAGGAGACTGAGATCCAGAAGATTACAGTTCAAAGCCAGCCCATGCAAACAAATATGACAGATTCTGCCTCCAAAATGATCAGCAAAAAGCAAGGCTAGAGACATGAATCCAGTGGTTGAGTACCAGCCTAGCAAATGCAGTACTTGAGTAGTGGGGGAAGGGGGTCAATTTGACAATTCATTCCAGAGACCACTGTTTTCTTTATAGACAACCCAGGAGACAATATTTTTAAAAGAAATGTAATCTCTGAACCCAATATTTCATCCAAAAACTCGCTAAAATAGAAACTAGTCTATGTCTCTTTAGAAAGTGACAGTGTCTGCTACAAAAGATTATTTCTAAGAAAATGCCTTGTTGCATCTTTAAAATGTTCCTTTCCCTCCAGGACTTTCAGGGAAAAGTCTTCTTGTGAGAAATAATAAATCAAGCTAAATAAAATATGGCCTAAAAACGGATTTACGCTTCCATTTACAAGAATGAGTAGCGGCAATAGATGAATCAAAGTCAACTTATTTAATTCATGGTCCTAACAAGCCTGGTTTGTCTGCTTTCCCAGCCTATAGGAAATAAAGAATGAGAAATAGGAGGGGGACAGAGATAGGGTTTCAGAGAAATCTGCAAGGCTGGTGGCAGTAAGCAGACACAAATAAATACCTGCTGCCTAAGGGTGAAAAAAGAGAGGCACCAACAGCTACTTGACAAGTAGCTCTAAACAATGTCAAGCCAAATTTGTGAGGTATTATTACACTAGACAAAGAAAGAAAGTTGAGTTTCTGGGTTGGTATTAATAAACAGCACCTGGCACATAGTTGACATCTTATGAATGCTTATTGAATAAATATTAAATGGATAAATAATACTGAGCCTGGACACGGGGTAAAGTGAAGTGACCATATGGACAGCACTGGTATCAGTAGAAATTATATTTTCTGTTTTGGAAAGTTATCTTAAAAAAAAATGTAACAGATCTTCAAATTACTTATAACTTTGGATTCACCATTGTTTTTAATAAATCTGATTTTTAAAAATAATCACTTTTTTTGCCAGTTCTGGGGCTTGAACTCTAGGTCTGGGCACTTTCCTAGAGCCCCTTTTGCTCAAGGCTAGTGCTCTACCACTTGAGCCACAGCTCCACTTTTGGCTTTTTCTGTGATTAATTGAAGATAAAAGTCTTAAGGCCTTTCCTGCCCAGTGCTGGCTTCATACTGCGATCCTCAGATCTCAGCCACCTGAGTAGCTAGGTTTACAGATGTGAGCCACCAGTGCCCACCCTAAAGAAATAATCTTTATCTTTAAGAAATGCCTTATATAAAAATATTCCAATTGATAGAGTGTTAGTAATATTATTGGAAACGAGTCAAATTTCCAATGAAGAAGAATGGTAAAAATTTAATGGGATATTAAATAGCCAGGAATATTTTTTTTCATCACAGTCTATAGTAGGTAAGAAAATGCTTCAAATTATTGAAATTTATCTATATATCTATATACATCTATATATGAATAGATATAAACCTGTATATATGATGATTGTAACTTTGTATTGGATGAATATGCATTCTTTCCTCTTTGAATTATATGATAATCAAATATGTTTTAAAGGAAAGTTTCTTTTTAAGTATTCCAGCAATAAACATCAAATGAGAAAATTCAAATAGCATTGGGTTTATTATCTTTTCTGACAAATCACCCCAGAATATGAAATAGGAAAAGCTAAAATAGCATAGTTTCTAAGGGTCAAGAATTTAGGAGTAGTTAAGCTAGGCGTTCTGGCTTGGTGTCGTTCAAGAGATACGATCTAGATGTCAAGATGTCAGCTCAAGTGTAGCCATCTGAAGGCCTGATGTGGTCCACAAGTTAGAGCTACTGGTTTTGTCCTGAGGGAGTGGCCCAAAGCAGTGGGAGGAGAGGGGCTTTTAAGACTTAACCTTACAAGTGACATACCATTTATTTTTGTTGGTCATGAGGCTTGAACTCAGGACCTCGGCGCTCTCCCTGAGCTTTATCCCTCAAAACTAGTGCTACCACTTTAAACCACAGCTCCACTTCCATTTTTTTTCTGGTGGTTGATTGGAGATAAGAGTCTCACAGACTTTCTTCCCAGGGTTGGCTTCAAACCTCCATTCTCAGATCTCAGCCCGAGTAGCTAGGATTACATGCACCAGCCACTGATACTCAGCTCCATTATTTCTTTTATATTTTTGGTCAGGCCAACTTGATATAGTGCAGGAGAACATTACATGAGAGCATGAATACCTGGAAGCAGGGAGCATCAGGGGCCATCTTGGAGGTAAACTATGTCAAATACCATTTTTCGACCATCAATGACTTGATGCATCTATACTATGATCATTAATACCCATTGATGCCCCAAAAGAAACAATCAGACATGAAATATCACTAATCTTAGTGACCAGATCAGCACTGAAATAGTCTTGCCAAAAAATTTGAACTTGGACCTGATTAAGTTGTGATTCTCTTTACTAATGCACAGGAATCAAGGAGAACAAAAGAACATAAAACAACACCATGTAAAGGCAATTACCATGCAAATGCCATACCATGTAAATACTAATCCAAATGGTGAGCAATTTTCCAAGACAAAGAACTACTTGATTTTTTAAAAATCAATTGCAAAGGGATTTAAGAGCAGGAGGGAAGAGAAAACCTAAACTCTAGTAGAAACTTAAAGATAGAATATCCAATCACAATATTTGAACATTATCTCAATCCTGAGGAGAATAACTAAACTGGAAAACATGTCTATGCATGTAAGGGAGAAACTTTACACCACACAAATAGATAACACAATATGCTGAAATCATTCCTTTTAAGGGGGAGAATATTCCTACATACCTAATATTTTAAGAAAATATTATGGTAGGATTGTTCATTTATCCACTCTGTTAACAAAGGCTTATTGAGTAGCCAATATGAGCAACACATGTAGTACAATGGTTTCTTGTCATCTGTGGGTGACAAGTTAGACCCTAAAATGTTCCTTGCTTGCCTGAACCCTTAATGATACCAAACACTATACAAACTGTTTTTCCCATGAATGCATACAAAGCATAAAGTTTAATTGATAAATTAAACACAGTAAAGAGAAAAATAATTAAGAATAAAATAAAATAATTGTAACAACAAAGTGGAATGAAAGTTATTTAGGCAATACAAATTATTTCTCGAATTTTCCACTGAATATTTTTGGATCATGTTTGATCATTGCAAACTGAAACGATACAAAGAAGACTACTGTTAAGTATCACTGCCATAACATTATGCTTGATAATCAGTATTCAAGAAGGTAACTAAGTAAAAGGTGTGTTTTTACATGGTATAAAAAGAAGATTGAGATTCAAATATCTACAATTCTGACTAGTGCAGAAGACATCAAATAACATTTCGTATCTTCCTTGAATTAGTTTTATAACAGACATTTTAGAAAACATCTGATTTATAACTTCTTGCCTACCACTCAACGTGAGCTCAAATAGTACAATTCTTTAGAAAGACTAAGTCAAAGCCCAACAAAATAAGCACCAGGATATAGGTACTTTCAAGGGGCAGGACAGAATAAGGCAAGGGAACCAATGGCATAGGGGTAGACAAATGAAGAGGTAGGGTGGGGACAATAATGCAGTCCAGAATTCATTGCGTATACCACAAGTTAAAAAAACTAAGGGATGTGGTGGGTCAAAGGGCGTTGAAATGTTGAAGGAATGACACAGCTCAAGAAGTATTGTATACATAAATTGCCTTGTTAAATGGCTAGAAAATTCACTTCATATCCTAAAAATAAGAAAAGTGAGGGAATAAGTGGGTTGGGAAGTATGGGTGAGAATGTGGAAAGGGGTAATGATGAAACTGCTATGGTGGACGGCAGCTCTTTCATACAACTACTTAAAGATAATAAAATATTCTAAAAATAAATAAACATTTCACCATTTTACATTTATGATGAACACACTTGTCTTAAACCTTCCATATTAATGACAAGGTAAATCTATTAACTTTCCTTTGGTGTAAACATTCTTATTTCCATATATACGCCTTTTGTTTTTGTTCTTGTTCTTGTTTTTGCTGTACTTGGGTTTGAACGCAAAGCCTCCTGCTCTGTCTCAGCCTTTTTATTTACAGCTAGTATTATTCCACTTGAGTCACTTCTCCAGCCTTGTTTTTTACTGATTATTTTAGACATGGAGTCTCACACTTTCCTGCCTAGGCTAGCTTGGATCTACAATCCTCCAGGTCTCTGACTCCTGAATAGCTAGAATTACAGGTGTGAGCCACCAGAGCACTGTTTCATAGCATTTTGGAGATAAGATGAATTAATCAAAAGTGTACAGTTTAGTTTTTAGTATACTCTCAAAGTTGTGCAGCTATCAACTTATTCTAGAACTATTCATCAACCCCAGGAGAAACTTCATGGCAGTCCAGGCCAAGATTTCCACTGCTCTTTTCTTGCACCCATATTCACTCTCTTGACATCTTTCTGTTTCTATAAACTTGCCTATTATAGATATTTCATCAGCGTGGTACCATATTATATATGGTCTTTTATAACTGGCTCCTTTTCCATAGTCTAATGTTTTCAAGGTTCATCCACAAGGTACTATGCATCATACCTCATTTCTTGTTATGACCACACATTGCATGGATAGACCACATCATCATTCAATGATTTTCACCACTTGGCTACTATGGAAAATGCTATTATGGACATTGGCACACAGATTTTATGGTGGGCATTTTCTTTCATTGAACATGTTTTTAATTCTACCTATCTAGAGTGGAATTGCTGGACTCCGTGGCTCCTATAAGTTGAACACTTTGAGGAACTTTCTCACACTTATGTCCATACATTTATTTATTGACAAAACAAATACAAATGTTCCTCACTGTATGATGGTATACTTGCAAAAGGCCACTGTGTGTGGCAACAGCATTTAGCACTCTAAGTACCAAATTTCCTCACCTAGCAACATGGCCCACCCTAAAATACTAGTGTGCTGCCCTGTGATTTTGTGGCTGGTGGGAGCTTCTGTTGGCTAGAATCATGAGAGTGGGCTATAGAGCCCCAGTGCTGGAAAAGATCAAATGCCAAATATAAAGTCCAAAAACTGTAAGTCAAAATCCCAATGTAATTCTGGGAACCTGTATTTATTGAACAGTTAGAACATTTTGATTTGCCTGGCTTTCAATTCATACCTAATATGTTATTTTGAAAAAGTGTGGTTTATGCCATGAGGGTTGATAATTTGATTGCCAGATGTCACTCCATTGTCTTGAGTTATGTTGACATCATAGCTGCGATTACTTAATACTTTATTTAGACTTCATTTTGTTCAAGTTTTCCAGAATGTTTCTATTTGTAAAAGATATAGGATAACATTGGAAATTATATAGGATATATAAGATAGCACTGGAATTTACTTCAAAAGAAGAGTGGTTTGGGAAGTGGGTTAATGTGTAAGATAAAGAGTGATGAAACAAAAATGACTGAGTCGATAATGTCCAAGCTGAGTCTTTAAAAAGCCTGAATAACAAACAGGAAGGTAAAACAGATCCTCTTAGAGGATTGGGTACTAGAGGGAAGGAGGAAGACGAAAGAGGGAGAATACAGTCAAAACTACAATATGTACCTGTGTGGAAATGAAACAGTAAAGTTTAGGAATGGGGGATGAAAGAGAGTGATGGATGAGTGAATCAGACCAAGGTAATTGTATGCAGATATAAACATATCAAAATGCAACCTCCTTGTTCAAGTAATGGATTCTGATATAAATGTAAAAAAAGGAAAAATGTTATGCTAATAATCATATCTTGGGCCTGAAAATTCTACTGGATCAAATTTTGCACACATTCAACACTTACTATGAAAAGCTGTAGAATAAGTATTTCGCATGACATGTTTAGATTCAAGTCAAAGCTTAAAAATACTGAACTTATATTCTTCATTTTGCCAAAAAAAACCATCATACCATTTCTGTGTCACACAGCATGGATAAATTTCTTCTTCTTTGCTCCACAGCAAATATATAAATTTGATGTTATTTATATAAATAACACTTTTATGCTTGTTTATATAAATTTATATAAAACATATAAATTTTATGTTTGTTTTTCACTATAGCCATGAAGTACATGCAGACAAGATCTCTGTCCCATCAACCTAAAGATGCATTATAGAGTCCATTAGCAATGCGCAAGTCAAATTCATTGTAGGTGACTTAGAGTTGATTCTGCTTTAAACAGCCACCTATGAGAAACAAGTGGCATTGTCAGGAGGTCCTAGGCATGGATTATATGTCAGCCTCCCTGTCATAAATCCCATTAGAAGCAATTGTCCCTGAAAACTTTACTCAAGCTTGAAGCCAAGCCACAATTCTAGCAAGTCTGAGGCCAAAAGAACGCAACCACCGGTAGTTACTAAAATTATCTGTGTAATGCTGTCTTAAATATATTCCATATCTAAATTCCATATCTACATATATTCCATATTGGAGCATACGCTCAGATGCCCTTTGCTTACCCTGACTGAAATACACAATGCTGCCTCCAATACTGCAAAGGCAGTTTGAATACGTCATTCTAGTTGCATGTCGTGAAAGCAGGTCAATTTGCATGTCCTCACAGGAAGATATTTAAATGGTTTTTTTATCTAATATTAAAAAAATCTGGGAAACAGAAAATTATCCTCAGGGAAAGTGTTTCCTTCTTCAGTTCATCATTCACAATGTGATATCCAAGATAAAATAATGACCTTAGAAGTATGAATAAGTTACTAGAAAAATGCTTTTTCAAAAATACATACTGTGAAGTGACTAAGGAAAGCATATAGATGATTCCAAAAAGGGAAATGGGTTGAAAAGTGAATGGCATGTTGTAACTGTTCATCTTCTACCTGCCAAGACCTGGATCATTCCAAGCCAGCAATTTGCACTGTAATCTAGCAAATTGAAATGAAATAACTATCATCCGAAGTCTTCAGCAAACTCATTACTAGCACTTGCAGACTCCTCTGTGCGTTTAGAAAATACAGAAGGGATGTTGAGTTTCACAGTGGATTTCTGGCTGGTCTCTCAAGCCTGAATTGCTGACATCATCTAACAGCAATACAAGCATAGTTAAAATCTTGGTTTCCTTATCTATATGAGATGTTTTAAGAGAGAATGGGAAAGGGTATAAAAATCCAAGGAGGTGGTTCCAGAAGGCAGTTTAATGAAACTGACCGAGATGCATGGTAACTTCATCCAATCCATGGCTGGTCCATGCCATAGAATGAAGTCTCTGCATTGCCTCAAGGAGACATAAAGAAAAATGGCCCCGCCCAGGGACCCAGGCCCCTTGTCCTGGGTTCTAGAAGCCTGCTTTCAGCAAATTACATGATTAGAACTAGCCATCAAGTTGAATGTTCAGGGATAGGTGGCGGGAGGGGGGGAGGGGTGAGAACCACTAAGTGAAAGGGGATAGCAAAGAAGTATCTACTTAAGGGGACCTACCAGGAAGGTAAAACCAACTTCCAGCCCTTCTTTAGAGCGCATTTTAATTCCTTCTGTTTTCTTTTGGAGCCAGTTCCTGGAGAGACTCATAGCAGAAGCTGAATAAAGACATGTGGCAGGGGGCAACCATTGCTTATCCAGTGATAAAGAAGTTCTCAAGCTCATCAAGTCCACACCTTGTCTGCATGAACCATCAAATGCCCAATGGTGTTTGAAATCAGGAGTTATGTGAGCCAGGAACCATAAGAGAAGGAACCAGATCCTTTGCTCATGTAGAATAAGCATTTGGTAAAAGCTAATCTCCAGGGAGGGAGGGCTTCTCTTAACCCTCTCTATGCTCTGCCGGAGCCTCACATCTTTCTCCAAACATCCACATCATCTCAGGGGGTGAGGAGGTTCCCTTTCTCCTAAGTCTCAGAATGCTGAACCCATGCCTGAAGTCCCTCCCACTGTGGGTGAGCGATTGACAGCCTGGCTTAGGTGGCAGGCTAGAAAAATATAACCACACAACCACAAAAAAGAGCACTTTCACATTATCTCTTACAAGCTGAGTTAGTGCTTGTCATTTAATACCTAAGAAAAAGGAAGCCTAGAGGACAGCCCGATGAAAAGAGTATTTCTATTCTGGTGTCTGATTTGCAAGAAAATAAAATAAAATATGACCTCATATAGCACTGAAGTATCATGGATGAAATATGAGATGTTAAGAGCTTCCAGAAAGTGCAGAGGTCAAAACAAGTCTGTACAAAAAGTGCTCTAACGGGTTTTGAAATCATAACTTTCCTTCTGATTCATTATTCAGAACCAAAGAAAGCAAATATTTGGAGTCATGGGAACATAAAGCTAGTAAAAAGCATTTTGCAAATAGCAACTGTCCCATTGTTTGCTTTTCACTTCCCAAATAGGATTTCACAGTATTAAATATCATTTTTCCCAGGACATGATGTGATTTTATAGAATCTGAAAGGCAGTGGTAATCAAGTAAGAGAAAAAAAAACCCACTGTGCCTCCTATGCATGGCTCTCAATAATAAAGACATTCAATGCACAGTGCTTGATGTTATTAACACAGAATGATGATGACACAAAAATAGCAAGTACAAGCTCACAAAGTGATTCTTATTGCATTAACTTGTGTTAGTTGCAGATAGTCTATCTGAGATCTCAATCCCATACAATTCATTTCAAATCCATTTAGAAGAAGCAAAAGCACTATTTATCCAGACTAGAAGTCAGTACAACAGCCCAAAGGATCAATCTTAACACCTGTTTTTATCAATAAAGTTTTATTAGAACACAGTCTTGCTCATTTGCTTAAACAGTGTCTGCAGCTGTTTTCACACTTTAAAAAACAGTAGTAGAGTAGTTAGGACAGAAACAATATGGCTCAGAGAATCTAAAATATTACTAGCTGGAAGAAAGATGAAAGGGATTACAATCATCAAGATGCATTATGCTGACAAATTGACAAACTGAATTGAAACCCCTTTTTATAACTATTTAAGGATAATTTTTAAATGTAAATAAATAATCTTCTTTACAAAAGATGTTTGCTGACAAGTAGACTAGACATTTCATTATCTATCCTCATGATCACTATAAGACAATAACAATTAGACCTGTAAAATTTTAGTATTTTGCTTGATTTTCTTGAGTGAGATAAAAGGGTTTTTTTCAGGTTATATCCCAATAGATTCCCTGCACATATGGCTGCCATGTAATCCACTCTCTCCATCTATTTCTCTTCCTTCTCTAGAATCTGGACTGGCCTGTAACTGGCTTTGACAGCACAGTATGACAGGTCTGGACTTTTTTGTTTTTGATGTTGAAACCCTGACTCAGGCTGTAGAGTGTTTGTCTCCTATACCAGAGAGATGCACCGCTACGTGCTGGTATACCAGATATGATGCCAGTCTTTGAATAAAGCCATTATGGAGATCCAGCTACATGTATGGAACAGAACTGCTTCGCTCAAGTCAATACAACCAACAGGATGAGAATAAATCATTGTTGTTTCACACCACCAACTTTTGTCATCAATAAGTAAATTCAACTTGAGATTTTTAATGTTTCATTAAGTATTTCAAAACTTTAAGATATTTAAAGTAATCTTAAACTAGGCACTGGTGCCTCATTCCTGTAACTTTAGCTATTTAGGAGGCTAAGATCTAGAGGAAAAAGATTCAAAGTTGGCCTGGGTAGAAAAGCCCAACTCCAAAATTACTGGCAAAATGCTGGGCTGCAGGCATGCCTCAAGTAGAAAAGCATCAGCTATGAGCAAGCAAGCAACCAAAAACTAAAATCAAATGTTTTCTCTTAAGAGTTGGTGAGATCAGTCCTAGAGAGAAAACAGAAGAAAAATTAAACCCCATATCTTGGCCTACCAATATTCACAGGATTCCCTCCTGAGGAAGTCCATCATGGTCACTCATTGAGATAAAGAAAAAATAGAGACTGAGAAAATGCCATCCCAAAAGCCTTCAAGGGAACCAAGGCTCTAGGATTTGAAGGAAGTATTGATTAAAATAAGCGACTCTAGGCAGAGCTTGACAGGAACACAAATCTGGGAGTCAGAGCTTCTCTTTGCTCCAGCTGCCCAGTGTAGTTAACCTAATTCAGTTTGGGTATTCTCTCTAACCCCATTTTTAAAAAGTAAGATAGAGGTGTAGTCTGAACATAAAGCATTTGCTTAACCTGCCAGGGATTGGGGGAGCTCTGTGAGGACACTTCAAAAACAAACCACTTCAAAAACAAACCATGGATAAGAAAATAACCACTGGAGAAACTGGGACAATCACAAAACTGGCTCTGAAGATCTCGAAGGCCATTTGGTTCGAACTAAACCCTGAATCATTCCATGTGAATAATCCAGATGTCTGAGAAGGAAAAAAAGCTATGCAATTAATTTTAGAAAGCTGAAACACAAATAACATTTCTACAGGTGTGATCCCATGATGCTTATGTGGAGTTAAGCTACCATTTGAAAAGCAGTAGTCAAGGGTTAATTGTAAAAACTCCCCACAAGACAACGATTCCTTTGATTAACAACATTAAATTTACAGAAAGGGCTGAGTCACAAGAATTCATTTGGAAAGCAATTTGACAAACGCATCAAAGACTTCAAAAATGTTCATACAGGTGATACCTGTGGAAGACAGAGCCCCATCCAGCTGCTGCAGGACCGGGAATTAAGGAAGAGAAACTCCAGGCTGGGCCTTCATCTGTAAAAGGGGTGTCACTCAGTTGTTGCTGGTGTCACCCTTCAGGCCCCACGGAGAAACTTCTAGAAATGATGAGAAGTGTTGGCTATAACTAGCTGCTGCTGCCAAGGCTAAGGCACTGCCACATTCCAGGCAGGAAAGGCAAAAACAGGTCGAAGCCCCTCCTCAGGCTCCGCCGTCTCTCTTTAGCGTCCCCTACTGGCAGAACAGAACATGGTTTTGCAGACAGCTGTGAGCACTGTAGAAATGCAGAGTTTAGAGCTACCTGATAAATGCCAAGAGTTAACACTTGAAACCTCTTTGTAAAACCCCACAGGTGTACAAAATATGCTCGCTATCTTTCCAAACCAGATTCCCAATTCCAAAAATCTTTTAAAAGACAAAATGAAGAAACTAACACTTGAGATTCCTTTCATTGTGATTTCTGAAAGCAGGCAGGATTTTAACGTCATTAATATTGTGAGGTTGCTTGTGCTAATTATAACTTTGTCATGGGTCTGGCTTGAGAATTTTAATAAGGATAGAATTTTCTGGTAGTTTCAGTTCTCATATTTTCTGTAACAATGCATGCTAGAGTATTACTTTTATAAGCCAACGATTCTTTTTAAGTATATGTGCCCTCGAAACAAGCACAAAGCCAGTCATTCTTACTGCTCACTTGTAAGAATTTAAAACTAAGAGCCCCTAGAATGCAACCTGACATCAATGAAAGAAACCTCAGGCGACACTCAGATATGGTTATAAAATTGAAAGCAACTCTGAAGAGGTCGACATCATCCTATTCTGATCAGCTGCTCTGTGCTGAACCCAAAGAGCAAAGGGTACACATAATTTCTTGAGAAGAGCATTTACTATGAGGGCAAGCTTTTTTGTGTTAATTCACTTTGACAAAAAAATGTGCAAAATCTAAGCACTTAGCTTCTTATTCCTTAAGCAACCAGAGGGAAATTGTTTCACTTTACCATGACCTACACCCTGGTAGGCTTCTCATATCTTGACATGGTAAAAGATACATATTGAAACTTAACTCCTCCATTGATACACGCAAATCAAAAGAGCTGCTTTACCCTATTAAATAAGGAATCTAAGCTAGACACAGTGATTCACACCTGTAATCCTAGTTACTCAGGTGGTTGAGAACTAGAGGATGGTGATTCAAGGCTAGCCTGGGCAGAAAGGTCAGAGAGATTCTATCTCCAAAATAACCAGCAAAAAGTAGGGCTGAAGGTGTAGATCAAGTGGTAGAGCTCCAAGAGAGGCAAGCAGGAGCATGAGGCCCTGAGCTGAAGCTCTAGTAACAGTACAAAAAGAAGTTGGCCTGGGAACAAAATAGACCATCACCTCCCACTCTGCTTCCTATCATTGTTAAAATGCTTTTTGTCTGCTCATGATGCTATTTCTGGAGATGATAGGAACTTCTGGGGGTGAAGCCTCACTGGAGGAACTATGTCACTGAGGGTGGGCCTTTGAAGTTATACCTGGTCCCTCTTCCGTTTCCCTTTCTTCTTCCTATCTGGTGAGTAGCCTCTACCACGTGGCCCTACCACCATGATGCACTGCAACATCTGAAACTATGAGCTAAAATAAATCTTTCCATCACAGCGATAAGAAAGCTATTATTCTAGCTTTCTTTCTTCACATTTCAAATTGTCTTGGTCTCCCCTCCCCAATCTCATGCTGGCTACAAGATCCCAAAGATGCATGACTCTTTTTGTCTGTTTCTTCCTTGTTACCTGAGAAGTAGCCACAGTTGCCACGAGTTCCCTTGAGTACGTAATGGCTTCTTAACATGGCAAAATTTCAGCTAAGGCAATGCAAACTGTTTCATGGGCAGTATGTAACACATACCTATCACAAAATCAGTGTGAGGTTAGATGGTACTGCATAACAATCCATTCCCAAACGCAGTGCTTTAAAACAATTTTTTTTTGCTGGTTGTGAGGCTTGAACTCAGCCTGGGTGCTGTCCCTGAGACTGTTTGTACTCAAGGCTAGCACTCTACCACTTGAGCCAAAGCATCACTTCCAGTTTTTGAATGGTTAATTGGAGGTGAGAGTCTCATGTGGACTTTTCTGCCCAGGCCCATCATCCTCATATCTCAGCCTCCTGAGTAGTTAGAATTGTAAGCATGAGTCCCGGGCATCTGGCTCAATAAGCATTTTTTATTGATCAATAGAACATGGACACTTCAAATATTTCTGCTAGGGTGGGCTAGCCTTGTCAGATCGTGAGAAACTCCTATGTGCATCTGTTATGGCCATTCAGCAGGCTGGAGGCTGGCACAATAGGGATATCCAAGACGTGTGGGTCTTACCACCCAGCAGGTTAACCCAGACTTGATCTTACTTCAGCAAAGTTCCAAGGGAGATCATGGCAATAAGTCACTTCTGCCATTTAATCTTGGTCAAAGAAATTCACAGAGCCCACAGAATTCAAGGAAAATAAACACTTGCTTCTTTATTCAAATTTCAAAATCACATTTCAAAAGTAAGGGAAGGGAGTGCGGCTGGCAGGGAGGGTGAGAGTATTAAAACTTAGAAAGGAATTGCTAATTTATCTAACTGGAGGAGATGGATGGGTTGGGAGAGCTGGGAAGAATGATGGAGAGGGTGACACTGACGCAAATCCATTGTGCTCATAAACTGCCATGTTGAATGAAACACCTTTGTACAACTATTTAACGCTAATAAAAATAAGTAAGTTCCACCACGACTTCTTAGGAACCTCTGGAATCGACCACTTCTGTAGTCTAGTTAAACTCTGTATGTGACAGGACATAAAAGATTAAATATCATGAATCAAAGGAAAGTCTTACTAGGCTTTCCAATAGAGTAGGGTTATTTTTTGCTTTGATTCGCAGATTCTATTTTATGTCCTGTTGGAACACATTTGAACAGCCTTTATCCTTTGACATTAATGGCTCTCTTTCTGTACAGCTCACAAATCATCTTGTTCAAAATTATTTTCTGGATACTAATGGACAACTAATAGAGGCTAGCAACCTGAAATAGTCTCAGAAGTCACCTTTATGATTGTGAAGACCAAGCAGTAACTAGAGCTTGTGGGCTGGTGCAATTTACTTCCTGCCAAAGCATATCTCCACAATGACTTGTTAAATCACTCCACTGAAAGTTGTAAATCTAAGTGGAAAAAGTACAAATCAATAGAAAAGCATAGTTGAGCACTTTACAACCTAAGGTTTTCATGACCTTCTCAAAGGATGATGATTGATGTTGCACAGAAACTAAAATTTGTGAAGACTTGTTACATAGGAACTAACTCTGGTTTGCATTCTCCTTCGCAATTGCTTTTATTTTTTGCTGTCACTAACATCTCTGTTTATTAACCTTTCTTTCTTTGCATCACATGCATGAGCTTATGTCCTATGTGGTATGCAGAAGAATGTGTGATCCAAAGAAGTTTGGACATGTGTCAATCCTGGACTTAATCAGAGAGAAAATTGTATAAAGATACAATCCTGAGATCTCTAACCTTCAGATGAAGCAGGAACTTAAAGGTGTGACAAGAAGTACCTTGGCCTTCCTTGAGCAATGATTCATGAAAGAAGCCCCTATTGTACTAAAGAGAGTTTCGGCTCTCAAAAATAGATTTTCATGGTGAATTTTCCTTGAGTTTTAGTCATGGCCATAATCTAAACCACCACTAAAAAAAAGGAGCTAAAACTCATATAAGTTTTGCCCTTTAAAGCCATACAATGGAGTGATTTATAGGATTTTCCAGGTACTACAGTCACTACTATTTAATTCCAGAAACATCATCATCCTCCAAAGAAACCATGTACCTATTAGTGTAAGTTGTAATTCCCTCCTTTCCTCAGCCTTTGACAATCACACATCCAGTTCTGACTTTATGGATTTGCCTCTTCTGGACAGTTCATACACCTGGATTCATCTATGTTGTCTTCTGTTTCCAGCTTCTTGTAGATCCCTTCTGACATTAGAACGGTGTATCAACATGGTGTTACCAAATTGCAGCGTGTCTTTGCTCCTGCCACGCCCACCAGGCAGCCAGTTGCCGCCTGGCAACTCTATGCCATAAAAGCAAAAGATCCATCTCCTCACAAACTACGCATCTGGCTAACAATAGAGCTGAAGCAAAACAAGCGGATTGTGCAGCACAATGACCAAGCAACCACAAGTGCCCATGCCCTTTCCTGCCTACTCATTTCCCTCAGCGGAGCTTTCTTTTCATTGCTTTGCCTTTCCTTTCATCCTCATAAACTTCTGCCCTTCCTTTGAGGCATAATCCATCTTCTGTATATACTTCTCCAAACCTTTCTTGTGTCAATCTCACTTAACAAAAGGAGGCACAGGCCCGTTGTGGTCACCTTACACCCCACACTCACTGCTCCTCAGAGTCCTCTTTGGAGTTCTCTATTTGTCTCATTTCACATGGATTTACAGGGCAGGAACTCACTCAAGTTTCATAGGCCAGGAACAGCTGTTTAAAGACTTAGAACATAACAGGTTCCAACAGGGATGAGGACGAAAAGAGAATTTTAGGGGATGAACACTATCAGAATACATGCATCTGTGAGTGAAGAAAAATGAAATGAAACTCACTTTAGGTTGTTGAACAATATGGGGTTTGGGAGCTGGTGAAAGTAAGAGAAAGTGAAGGGTCCATTTGATCATTGTATTTGATATGTGAAAATATCCAAGGTATGACATTTTTTTTGCCGGTCCTGGGGCCTGAACTCTGGGCCTGGGCACTGTCCCTCAGCTCTTCAGCTCAAGGCCAGCGCTCTACCACTTGAGCCACAGTGCCACTTCCAGCTTTTTCTGCTTGATACTCTTTTAAACAATTAATATACATTTTACAAATGAATGACGACAGGGCTGGGTGTCATAGGCTGATGCCTGTAATCCTAACTACTCTGGAGTCTGAGATCTGAAGATCTTAGTTCAAGGCCAGGCCAAGCAGGAAAAGTCCAAAAGACTTTAATCTCCAATCAGCTGCCAAAAAGGTCAGAAATGGAGCTGTGGTTCAAGTGGTAGAGTGCAAGAGCTCTCTTTGAATAACACAGAAGTCAAAGCCCAACAAAATAAGCACCTGGAAATGGATACTTGCAAGAGGCAGGGGTGTGGGGAATCAATGGGATAAGGATAAACCAATGAAGTGGGGGGAATGCATTGTAGCCAGGCACCAGTGGCTCACACTTGTAATCCTAGCTACTCAGGAGGCTGAGATCTGAGGATCGTTAATCCTAGCTACTCAGGAGTCTGAGATCTGAGAATCGCCTTTCAAAGCCAGCCCAGGCAGGAAAGGCTGTGAAACTCTTTAACTCCAATAAACTACTAAGGAATAGCTCTCTAATACTTGGATCCTACCCTAGTGTGACCTGTTGAACTTCTGAAGTACACTATTCCAAAATAATAAACTTGAATTGCATGAAATCACTACATTCATGGTAATCTGTTTTATATTAGGAATTGTACCAAATTATAATGAATAATCAACTGAGAATAGTGATAAAGGCTCAGGAACATTGGTTGATCTGTAACCATTTGTTTATTTTGGTAATACTAGGCTTCAGGATCTCATGCTTGCTAAGCTAGTGCTCTACCATTTGAACCATGCCATCCATCTTGATTTTTGCTAGTTGTTGAGTTACTTCTACTGGATTGGAGACCTCTATTTCCTGGTACTTTTTGAATGTAACTGACAACTCTGTCCATTTAGCATCTTATCATATTTCAATTATACCCCATACAACAAAGGATTTGAATGTCAAAACTGAAGTATACTGATAAAGACTCTAAAAAGCATTTATAAAATTTGAAAATGTGACTGGCAAAAATATGCATTGAAACTTGGACAAATGATGTATTTCTTCTTCCACAATCAACCGTCAAATTTCAGACCTATAAAAACTATATTCAAACCAGGCACCGGTGGCTCATGCCTGTCATCCTAGCTACTCAGAAAGCTAAGATCTGAGGATGATGGTTCGAAGTTGGCCTGGGCAGAAAAGTCCCCGTGAGACCCTTGCTGCCAATTAACCACTCAAAAAATTGGAAGTGGAGCTGTGGCCCAAGTGGTGGAGTGCTAGCCTTGAGCACAAAGAAACTCAGGGACAGCGCCCAGACCTTAAATTCAAGCCCCACAACTGACAAAAAAAATTATATTCAATGTAGATCTTACTCCAGAAAACAGTAAAGTCTTAAATTAAGAAGTGTCTATTCCTTTAAGAGCAGAATGAAGCAAATGGCTAGGCAGATGGTGGTTTCAATCAGTGAGAATCCTGGGGGACATGTGGGAAGGATGAGAGGATGAGGAAGAGGGAGAAAGCTAAAAAAACAACAGAAAGCTCTCAAACTCTCCCCTATGCCTTCCTTCTCCCCTCTCACCCATAAAACACACATCAACTTGGTGGGGGGTGGAGGATAAGAGAAAACATTTTAGAACTGGACAGAGCCAGTAATCTGAATTCTAATTCTTTGATTTATGTAAAAGATAATATCTTCCTCATGCAGCTGTCTGGAGAACAAAGGGGGGCACAAGCAGAAAGTCATCCATGTCTGAATCTCATTTCCTGTCCCTGATTTCATACTTCTTGCCCCTTCTAACAACATCTGATAACCTCACTAGTCAAAGTATGGGCGGAGCACCAATAGCATCAGCAGCCCTAAGTGCTGCTTCCTTGCGCAGGTGCCATCCCCAAACTTGTTGAGTCTGAACGTAGGATGGCAAGAATAGCAATGGAATAGCTAGCATTGAATAGAAATGGAGTAGTGTTTGGTGGTAGTGGCTCACATCTGTAATCCTAGCTACTCAGGAGGCTGAGATCTGAGGAGCACGGTTCCAAGGAAGCCCCGGTAGGAGTCTGTGAGACTCTTATCTCCAATTAATCAGAGAAAAATCCAGAAGTGGCACTGTGGCTGAAGTGGTTGAGTTCTAGTCTTGGGCAAAAGGAGCTCAAGGAGAGCACCCAGGCCAGAGGAGGACTGGCAAAAAAGAAAACAGAAAAAGAAAGAAAAGAAATTACATAGCAATACAATAGCTAGCATTGAACAGAAATGGAATGGCACTGAATAGCAATGGAGCAGCATTGTCATATAGGAAAGGTTCCTCATGATTTCTAACAAGCTGTCTATTCAAACTCTTGCTTACTTGGCCACTGATAGCCATCATATAGGTGTTTTCATGTGAGAAATACATACTGCAGAAATGTCCAGTCTGGATAAGACGATCTGGCATGGCTGGGGAGGGGGAGGGGTCCTGTTTATTTCCTGTCACTGCTCAGAAGAGGCAGGGCTGATTAAACACACCTCAGGCCTTGTGCATGCTTCACTGGGGAGCTTCCGTTCTGTTCACTGGTAAGGAAGTCTCATTCTACACATGAAATGGAGGGTAAGTTCAAGCCAAGAAATGGCCATTTTTAAATCCTCCTGCATTTAGAAGATGGATTCCAGGAAAGGAGGAAGCAAATAAAAACAACTTCCATCTCTTAACTAGACCCAGATAAAAACTACACCATTCAATTACCTTAAATACGTATTAAGGATTTGTCTCAAATGAACATCTGAACTGAGAATAGTGGCACACATCATCTGTCATCCCAGCTACTCATCAGGAGGTAGTGGCAAAATGATCTAGGGTCCAGGCCGGCCTGGGAAGTAATGGAGAACTTGTCCCCAAAATAAAACAAAAGGCTGAGGGCATGGCTCAAATGGTAGAAAGCTTGCCTAGCACAGGAAAGGCTCTGGGTTCAATATTCAGCACAATGTATGCACGTGCCTGCACACACACACACATGCACAGATGCAAATAGGGGAATTTGGCCAAAGTACATGACAAGCAGCAACCAGAATAAAAAGTTGTCTCTCCAACTGCATTGCTTTCAAATTTTGAAAGTGGTTTCTTGGCTAGTGTAATATAGCTTTGACATCTAATTACAATTTTCCCTAGTTACTGCTTTTAAGTTCATGCATCAAAATGGCCTCCTCTGATGGATATCACTCTCATAGCCAAATTACACAACCAGTGAGACCCACCAATGATCCAACCTTCCTAACCCGACCACCAGTTATAAAATGGTCTTTGCTTTTATGAGTATACTGTATATAATCTATTTAAAAAAGTGCTTTGACTGTTCTCGTGTTCTTGTCAAAGATCTACTATAAGATCTGCTGTAAACATTACATATATTTCCTTTAAAGGACTACTAACGATGAGCTGGAGGTGTGGATCAGGTGGGAAAGAGCCTGCCTCACAAAGCCCTGAGTCCAAACCCTCATACCTCAAAATAAGTAAATAAATAAACAAGCAAGCTAGCAGGTACCAGTGGCTCATACCTATAACCCTGGGATTCAGGAGGCTGAGATCCAATAAACCAGTTTACAAGCTGTCTAAGCAGAAAAGTTCAAGAAACTCAATCTGCAATTAACTAGCACAAAGTCAAGCTGGAGACATGTCTAATGTGGCACAACACCAGGTATGAGCAAGAAAACTGAGCAAGGGCTGGGAAGTTGGCTCAGTGGTAGAGCGCTTGCCTTGTATGCCTGAGGCCCTGGGTTCGATTCCTCAGCACTACATAAGCAAAAAGAAAAAAGCCAGAAGTGGCGCTGTGGCTCAAGTGGTAGAGCACTAGCCTTGAGCTGAAGAGCTGAGGAACAGCACCCAGGCCCAGAGTTCAGGCCCCACGACCGGACCCCCCCCCCAAAAAAAGAAAACTGAGCAAGTGTGAAGGTTTTGGGTTCAAGCCAGTACTGGTAAGTAAGCAACAAACAAACAAAAATAGAGGACTATTAACAAGAAAACATTGACACACTATGATATCTAATAGTTGCAAGGCTTAACTAAAACAATTTAAAAATTAACAAAAGAAAGGTAACTTGTGATTCTATAAGGACTGGCTAGAAACTTAAATGAGTGATTTGAACTTTTGGTAATATGCACTAAGGGATGGGTATTTTGAAGAAAAGTATTATTTAAATCAACTTTAAGCTTCATATAATCAATCTTTAAGTGAAGTTATAATTAAGGAAATGCCTTAGAGGGAAGAAGATTTTTCATTAGAAACGATTTGTCACCTCTAATAACTATGTAATGTGCTGTAAACAGTCTGTGCTCATTTTATGGGGAACAAACAAGGATCTTCTAAGGGAAATTATTTTTCTTTTCTAAGTCAGGAGTAATTGCTAAATTTTGAAAAAACAAAAAAGTCAGTGCACACTGCAGGGGCATGAGCTTTAAACAGGACGAAACCTTGCATGCATCAAATGCTACTCCTGATTAGCTCCCCAAAACCAGAGTCTTCCTTCGTCACCAAGTGCCTGTGAGAGAACATCTACTTAGTAAATGTGAAGTGTTTATTCTTACTGGTCCGTGTACACACAGATCACTTTGGTGAGAACTTTTTCTATTCTTTCCCCTTGTATGAGGATTGAATCCAGGACCTTGTGCTTGCTAGGTGAGCGATCTATCACTTGACAAATGCCTCTAGCCACTTCACCATTTTTTATTTTTTTTTTGAGATAGGGGCTTGGCAATATTGTCTGGGCTAGCTCTGAACTTATAATCCTCTTGCCTCAAATTCCTGAGTCACTGGGAGTGTACTTCCCAAGCAGCGGAGATTACAGCCATGCACCACCATGCTTACCTTGATGGAAACACTTACAGGTTTCCTTTAACCCACTGTGGTGGGTTGTTCATGACCACCGGTTGTTTATGACCACTGGTCCTTGGAAGTTAAGTGAACTTAGCTATAAGAAAAGCCAAGCGTTAATTATTGTACAATGTACCTGTATCCTTTCTACCAGCTTAATGTTAAAACATGGAGTGTGTATGCTGGTGCTGGGACTTGAATTCAAGGCCTGGGTGCTATCTGATAGGTTTTTCTGCTTAAGGCCAGCACTCCACTACTTGAACCACAGCTCCACTTCCAGCTTTTGGCTAGTTAACTGGAGATTAAGAATTTCAAAGATTTTTCTGCCCAAGCTGGCTTCAAACCATGATCCTCAGATCTCAAGCTCCTGAGTAGCTAGGATTACAGGCATGAGCCACTGGCGCGTGGCTCACCAACTAAAAATTTTGCAGGAGGATAAACCTGTGTGAGCCACTGGACACAGTGCAGCAAGGAGACGGCACAGAGACACAGTAACTTCTGATAACCACCATCTACTCATGCTGCCAAGTGCAGCAAAGGCAAACCCAGGAAAGGACTAAATCAAACAACCTGAAACAAACACTGTGAAGAAAGAGGTTACCCCACTGTTGCCTGCAATAAAGAGAAAAGAGCAAGGGCAGAGCACAAACTCCCTCTTGGTTCTTTCAAACAAGACAGGCACTGTTTTATTTAGATCGCCAAAAATAACATTTTATAGAAAAGGAGCTGTAACATTACCCAACAAAGTATAACTGTCAAATGTCAAACCAGACAGGCAATGCTTTATTTAGATCACCAAAAACAAGGTCTCACAGGGAGGTAACTGTTGCAAGCCAAAGGTATAGCGACACATTTTCTTTTGCTGTTGATATGAATTCCCTCTATGGTACTTTGAGATCACTTCAGGGTTTCCAAGAACAAACTTAAGTAGGGTGGACAGGTGCCGAACCTCCTCATAGAACTGAAAATAGTGTGGAAAAACATTTTGTTTCATGGTAACAATGTAACTGTGTGGCTCAGCTAACAGCCCATACATCTGGCAAGATGGGCTAAACCTGTGTTCCGCCATTAACTTTTCACACCAGGAATGCAGCTGTCCTTTCTCGCCCCCACACAAAGGCTTCTGCAGCAGCAAGTGTTACCTCGGAGGGCATTCAGGCACCCAGGAAGTACATCGCAACAGAAAGATCTACAGTATGTAGCAAACTCAAATAACCACGCCTGTCTCTGCCCAAATCCCCGCCCCCCGCCCTAGGTGGGTCTGTGTTTGCAGTCTCTGGAAAGAAGGCTCACCTCACCATCCCATTAGTTCCTCACCCGGAGCCCAGACCACAAGTCAACAGAGGAGCTGTGCTTAGAGAACTAGGAAAACTTTAATAAATTGCTCTGGGGTTCTTGGTGCTGTAGTGTGCCTCACAGGCAGCCACGTAAGCCGACTCTGGGAAGAAGTCATCGTGGTATTCTGCTAAAAACCTGGAATAAGAAAAAAAATTAAAAAAAAAACGGCCCCCATGAGCAACATAGTAAGTACTGAATTCCATTAAGTGAAAATTACCTTGCGTAATTATTTCAACTCTGTTTTGGTATTAGGAGGGGAAAAATTGATTACAGTCTTGATTTCTATATAATGATTACTTTCATCACACTCATCTGGCTTCTAGGTTAATTACTATTTATCTAAAGCGCTTTACCATCATCAGGTATCATGGAACTAAAAATAGAACCTAAACTTTCTTAGGTTATATAAGTGCTCTGCTTACAGAAACACTTTTTTGGGGGGAAAAACACCTCAGTTGAGTATTTTCCCATTTCTCAAACTATACAAATAAAACACTACAAACCCAAGAAATTCACATGACTTACATGAACTCAATTATACAAAAGTGAATAACTAGGCCTAGCGTTCTGTGACATGATTTGTCATGTCAAAAGCTGCTCGATTTCTGGATCATAGTATCACAACATGGCAGAAGATATGACGTGTTGGAGATGACTGTTCAAAATGTGCCCATTCACTTAAGAGGGCAATATCCACATGGCATTTTAACCGACACTGGTTTTGTTACAAAGGGTTAAAATAACCTAAAATGTGTAATATTAACTTGCAAGATATATAATTGGTTTCTTGCTGGTTTTCTCAGCTATCTCCCAACTGTCCAAATCCCTCAACGTCTGCAATGTTTTCTTCAATAAAAAGTCAAAAATTCATTTGGCAGTTCAGTCTTTTTTCTTCTAGGACATTTATAAGGGCATGACTGAGTCCATTGATGTAAACTGATGTCAATGGATATATTTTAAAAATTACTATCTTTAGTTGTAAATCCTACTAAATTCCTAGAATCCTAATGTCTACTTTGACTTGGGAATATTTCAAAATCACCAGGCTTACATGCACTACCATGCATTGATCTCCTCATATGTTTTTGACACTGTTCGATTTCCTCGTACAAAGGTCTATGTCAAATAGAATTGTGGGTTTGTCTGAAGTAGAGACCGACAAGGAAGAGGAAAATTTCGAAACTGGTTTCCAACTAAGTGTTGGAAAGCTTAATTCTGCTTAGGGACAACTTTATTCTACATCCTTACTAGAAAGTATTTTTTTTTGTAAGTCATGGGGCTTGAACTCTGGGCCTGGGCACTTTCCCTGAGCTCTTCAGCAGGAAGGCTAGTGCTCTATCACTTGAGCCACAGCGCCAGTTCTAGTTTTCTGGTGATTCATTGGAGATGAGTCTCATGGACTTTCCTGCCCAGGCTGGCTTTTAACTGGGATCCTCAGATCTCAGCCTCTTGAATAGCTAGGATTATAGGTGTAAGCCACCGGGTGCCCTGCCTAGGAAGTATCCTTTAAACCCACGCACTGATGTCTCTGGGTGGGGTTCCCTGTACTTTGGTAAATCCTGCTACAGTCAGGGTGGGGGCTTGAAGAGAAGAAAAAAGGTAGGCTTTAAAGAGAAGGGCGAAACATGTTCAGGTGGCTAGGCTGAACTGGGTGAGGCAGGGTGAAGACAAACCTTGAAGGCCAAGGTAAAAATGTGGTCCACAGACAGCTAGATGGGCTGGAGCTGGGCCACAGTTGTCAGAGGCTAAGAACAGAGGGCAGATCAAGTCAAATGATTCCATTAGGTAAGAAAATGGCTGGTATTGTCAAGTGAAGGAATCAATGCGTTCCTTTGAATTCACAAATGTCAGCACAGACAGTGATCTTAACTCTAAAGCAAATGCCAAAGTCCAACGTGCAAATGCTAATATTTAAGTTAGTATACGTACAAACAACAAAGAAAAGTCCAATGCTTAAGCTACTTACTCATGAATGAAACATAAACTTATTGTGAATCTCAAGCACTTCTATTTGAGAAAATTTATTTTCTACTCAGCTTTATCGAACTGATTCCTTCTAGTGACACAAAAAAATTAGTTCTGAACAATGAGTACCCTTTACTCAAAAACTGGAGAGCTCAGAGAAAAAAGAAATAGCCCCCAAAGCTCCCATTTTACCATTATAGTTACAACCCACCATAGTTAGATTAGACCTCTAAGCAAGATACCACACTGCTGCCTTCCACATGCTGTAACATGAAGTCTAGAAAAATCTTGTATATGGTAGCAGGGGTAGGTCTGAACAAGTGGAAAAAATACCTCAGAAAGAGATCAAAGTGCTTCAGTAAAGCCTTGAGATTCTTCTCAGAAAAGGACATCTTCCCAAGGATTTCTGGAAGTTTTACTGGATTCAAAATACAGACAAACACAGTTACAATCAACAGAACTGACAATGCACCCTGCATATCCTGAGGTCAGCTGCGCCTCTTTCACCCTTTTTGGAACAAAAATCAATATTTCCATTAGCAAACAAAATAAAAAACAATGCCTTTCCTATTAAGAGGTCACCTTTGGATAGGTTTTTTTTAAGCCCCAAATGGAAAGTAAGTATCCACATGAGTTAGGTACTTGTGGCCCAAACCACAACACCTACATAAGCTAACAAAGCAAAAAGAAAAATGGAAATAAAAGCTGGGATTCTTACCGAACAATCGTAGCAAATGTTGTGCCCCATAAATGTAAGAGGGCGGAGGTGGCTGGTCACCTGGTGGATAATTTTCGGGCACAAGCTTCCAGGAAAGGACCTGGAAAAAGTATGAATTGAATGCTTTCAATATTCCAGAGACCAATTTTAGCTGCCTAAATCTTAAGGCGGTAAGATGTACTGAGAGGAAAAACATAATACTGTTACATCAAAATAAATACAGTTTTATAAAAATAAGCATAAGGGGCAAGATGATTTAAAATCAGAAAAAGGAATTAATTGATTTCTTAATTCTATTACTTACAACTAATTGTAACTGTTTGGGATTACTTAGCTCTTTTTCCTGTACTGCAAATCCTACTTCACTGGAGAGGAAAGAAGCACTAGAAGTTACATAGGGGTGTTTTCCATAATATTGTCATTGTTTCAAGACCCCTAAAGCCTTACCACTAGATTCACCATAGAAACTAATTTGAAGCAACTTATAATGGACTTTCCACCTGGCAAGTGGTTTTGAGTCTATAGATATGTATTGTGATGCTCATGGAAGCTTTTACTCTGAATTTCACAACTACGAAATTATGGGGCTTTTGTGACAGTGAGAACTGCATATCAAAAAGATGACTTCTCCAAGAAATACTTCAGCAAATCAGAGAACCACAGCCTAGTCTACTAAGCTACTTGGATTTTGAGACATGTAAATATGAATACGGAAGTAGTCACGTTCAAAGAAACCCCCCATGAAACAAAACAGAAAAGTGCCTCTCCAAATACCAGAAACACTGACTTAGTCCATTTGACAAAATGAAACTGTGGATGTGCAAAAGTACCATGTTGGTGCGTCAGGATTCCCAGATGAAGGCCTCTGCCTCTCACAAAGCTCTTTTGCCACAACCTACCCTGAGCTGCATAGCATAAATGTTGAGGGCAGGGGGAATTCCGACATCTCTGTACCATCTCAACACCTAAACAAGTGCTTGTCCCTGAAGCTGAGGAACTTCTGTGACAGTGGTACTAAGCAGGAATAGATTGAAATTTAAACTGGGCAGGGACCTGAGCAGCATGCAGTGGTATATGCAAAAGCAGGTCATTCGGCTAGACAGCAAGCAGTTCCACCTCATTCAGTTCCGCATTTCAGCAATGCATAATCTTGTCTCACACATCTCATGGAGGAGAATAATAATATTTTTCTGGAGAAGGTTTACTCAATGAGGTATCCCCTTATGGATCTTAACTAGCAACATGCTCATCCACTCTTTCCTGATTCAGGGAGGTAGTGGCTGATCAAGAGAAAGAGTCCCAAGGGTTTGGATAAGGTACCCTGGTTAAAACACATGGAAAAGGGGGTGCATGTGGGGGTTAGGAATTCACTTAGGGTTTCCTGAGTCCTGGTAAGAGCCTGCTGAACTCCAGGCTGTTTAACTAGAAAGCAGCCTTTTCTTTCATTTACCACTAGATGGCAGACACTTACCACTAGATGTCAGGCTCATATGCCTGAAATTGTCCTGGACTGAATTAAATGCTAATTCAAAGAAAAATAACTCCCCTTAAGCAAGAAAACCTACAGTGCCTTTCTGTCTGAAAAATGGAAATGTTTGGAAACACAACTAGGAATTTATTGATTTACTCTCAACAATTAGCATAATGCAAATCAGACTTTCTAGCTTCTATATCAGGCGTGAGCCAAGCAGATAGTCCTTGGGCCAAATCCAACCCAACACTCATGTGGCTTACCAAAAAAAAAAAAAAAGAATATATTAAAAACAAGACATGAAATTCAGCTCCAGCCTCCATGAATGAATCTGGTAGGGGAGTGACAGCTGTGCTTGATTATTTGTAGATCACTCATATTTTCACAACATAAAAGAGCTGAAACATCTCAAAAATATGATATGGTATACAACCCTGAAAATATTTATATTTCAACCCTTACCAGAAATAGTTTGCTAGCCCATACTCCCATCATTAAATGCTCTTTGCCTACGAAAGCCTTCTTCCCTTGTTCAATTCCTACTCATCTTAAAGGAACAAGAAAATCCCACCCTAGGGGGACTTTCACAGTGTAGCTCAATGGACTAGTTTTTTCTGAACCCCAGAAATACTCATCAACTATATAACCAAAGCAGTGGCTTTCAAATCAGGTTTAAATTTTTTCTTAACAGCTCCTCGTGTTTGGTGGCAAAGCTGTTCATAGAAATCTAAGGTAATGAGTTCAAGAGTCTGGCACAATGGCTGGCTGGCTGGCTGGCAGGCAAATGGCATACCTCAATGGGATTGCTATTAGGATCACCAGGAATGGAGGAGAATCGGATGTCTGAAGCAGAGGTCAGCTGACATCTGGCTCAACCACTGCTTGATATAGTATTACCCAAAGCTGAATATGACAAAAAGTTTATTTTGTAACACAGCAATAGCATGTTATTCAAACTTCAGTGTCCATATGCAAAGTTCACTGGAACACAGACCAACCAATCACATATTGTCTGTGGTGACTTCAGGAGTGGACTAGTCTCAACAGATACCATATGGCCCACAAAACTGAAAATATTTATTCTGTCACTCTTAAAAAACAAGTGTATTGACGCCTGTTTCACAAAATGAAAATATCCACTGCCCTTCTTAAGGTTAAAAAGATTACTTGCTAAGTGTAGAATTAGAAGCCTAATAATTTTCTACTTTGAAATCAGAAACACACTATTAAGCATACTCTTATGAATAATCTTGCTCATATTTATAGTTAATATTCATAGTAATAGCAACATGATGCTTCACAAACCTAGGATTTAAGCAATTATAAATGGTGAAAGAGTCAATGGAGATGAACATCACTTAACGATTTACCTCGTTTATTTCATTAGTTCTTCTCCCTTCAAAGCCAGCAAACACAGCAGTCCCTTCCTTACTTGGAGTAAGCGGAATGGGGGATGATGATCTGCTATGCACAGGAGTCTCTTCAAATAAAAACAGGTGAAATTATTTGCCTGTAAGTTACATAGGAACCATCATGAAGACCATTAAAAATAGCAGATGGTAAAGTCGATTCTTGGAAACTGCCAATCTGTAAAAATATGACTTTTCTCTTAGAAAAAGATAATACTTGGAGGGCTGGGTAGGTGGCTTGATGGTAGAGTGCTTGCCTAGCATGCATGAAGCCCTGGGTTGGATTCCTCAGCACCACATACACAGAAAAATTCAGAAGTGGTGCTGAGACTCAAGTGGTAGAGTGCTAGCCTTGAGCAAAAGCAGCTCAGGGACAGTGCTCTGAGTTTAAGCCCCAGGACTGGCAAAAAAAGATAATACTTGGAGCATTAGTTGCTAAAAAAAAATCATAAAGTATTATGTGGGTGGGGATAAACTG
This sequence comes from Dipodomys ordii, assembly GCF_000151885.1. Lineage (NCBI taxonomy): Eukaryota > Metazoa > Chordata > Mammalia > Rodentia > Heteromyidae > Dipodomys > Dipodomys ordii. Next base: position 1,450,225 of record NW_012267366.1, on the reverse strand, counting down.
CCTATTTTCCTATACATGCTACAATGTAGATGAATGTTGAAAAGTGTTATACTAAACTGAAAGGAGCAAATTAGAAAGGGGTCCCAAAGCGTAAAATTGCATTTCCAAGCAAAATGCAGATTAAGCCAGGTGTTGATGGCTCAGGCCTACAACCCTAGCTCCTCAGGAGGCTGAGATCAGAGGATTACAGTTCAAAGCTAGCCCAGGCAGAAAAGTCTGTTAAACTCTCATCTACAATTAGCCACTTAAAACACATAAGGAGAGCTCTAGCTCAAAGTGGAAGATCACTAGCCTTGAGTAAAGAAGCTCAGGGACAGTGCCCAGGCCCTGAGATCAAGCCCCATGACCGCCAAAGGGGGGGAAAACAAAGAAAGAAAAAAGGAAAAGAGTCCAATCATTCCATCTGCTCACAAGCAATGGTAGAGGGCAAGGCGGGGGGGAAGCAATGTCAGACCACAGAGCCCCTTGCTGCCTGTACCACAGCCTCATTATGCCACTGCTGCCAGCTTCTTTCCCTTTCTACACTCAGTTTCCTCTTCTGAAAACCGGGTGGTCTATTGTGTCCAGGAGTCATAGCCACAGTGTGCATGCTCAGGGAGGCTTAGCATGCATGGACCCAGCCCAGGCTGACCCGCAAAGTAGCAGTGGCTTCCAAGCCTGGGATTGAACCTACTCTTTTCCAGGTGCAGGAACAACTTGGGCATGCTGGTGGATGTGTCCTGCTGCCGACGCTTGGGTTGAGGAGATGCGCTGCTCTCAGACAGCCGGTCGCAGTTGGTGCTGTGGCGCGTAGACCGCCTCAGAGATTGCAATGCTTCCGGCTCAGCTTTGCGTCGCTTGGGAGTAGCTGGTTCACCAGTAGCTGGCTGGCTCTCTGTGGACTGGGGTGTGGATGGATTCAACAGAGGTGGGCTGGGAGAGAGCTCTTCCTGGCTCCTAGGCAAAAGAAGAGCATCGCAGGTGACTTATGCAGACCTGGTGATCTCCAGAAGCCAGAATAAAAAGCCCAGGCTCCAGTCCATGCGGGCTGAACACCTGCCCCATCAAGCATGCCAAATGTGTTCCTTATTTAAAGAGGCATTTGAATTCTGCATCACTTGGCAAGGCATGCTGGCACTAAAGAGCAGAGCACCTCTTCTACATTTCCTTAGCTGGAGTGGCAGCAATTTTTCCCTAACAGGGGATGTTGCCTACAAACAGTTTTGGTAATGACAACTTTAGAGCATGAGGGACTAGACCGCTGTTTCTGTCCAGTGGTTGGAGGCCATGGATGATATTCAACATCCAACATTGCACAGGATAGAGACTCATGACAGAGAATTATCCAGAGCAAAATATCAACAAGGGCTGGGACACAGAAACCCTGGTCTGGGGGATGAGAATAGACATCATCAGAATGGATGTGCACAAGCATGCCCCGGTCACCATAGATACCAGGAATCTCAATGTGTGGGGCAGGCCAAGGGAAGATATACTTCCTTCTATTGCCCCCCCCCGCCGCCGCCCTGCCTCTGCCTGCAGTGAGTCTTGAAGGTCTCTCAGTGGGGATTAAATAACAGAAGGAAAGAAAAGGAGAGGAAAGCTACCAAAGAGAGATGGTGGAGAAGCAGAGAGAGAACCAGAAGCCATGAATGGAGGGGGAAAGTGTGTGGAAAATGGCCAGTCCAAAGCAGAGCATGTGACAAGAGGGAAGTTACTAGTGCCAATGGAAGAAGTGCTTTGTGGGGTAGTGGTAGAGAAAACAAAGGGATAAAAAGGGATAACACAATAGAGAAGATGAGAATCAACCATTACTGAGGGCCTCAGGCTGCAGGGGCCCTTGTGTGCCATTCCATTCAATACTACCCACCAGTGATGTTCATTCCACTGTACACACACAAATGCAAGAGACTCAGAAGACACATCCCCAAGTCACTTAGCTACTCTGTCCACCCTTCCTGACCTGCTCTCTCTTCCCCCCACTCCACTGTCTTCCAAAAGCTGGGGACATTCTCCTACCTAAGCTCTCTACCCTGAAATGTTCACTTGGAAAAAGCAGATCTATAAGAAATCAAATGATGAATCAGTTTCCCCAAGGAGGAAAAAAGATGCCACCAGGATGGGTACTTGTCAACCTTTCCCCCCTTTTTTTTCCTGTGGCATCAGACTATTCAAAACAAGAGTTAACTATGTCACTGCCCATATGGGACAGTGAAGGTACAAACTATGCAACTTACCTAGTAGTGTTTGTGGTACTTTCCTTAATTGGAAGAAAAAATTTAGACGAAGTCACCTTTTTATACTGAGCTTGTTCATATGGGTAGAGTAAAACCAATGGGAGTGTATAATCAAAAGTTATTCTTAATCCATCCACCATCTCCTTACAAAGGTCAACACTGCAAGAATCAAAAAGAGAGATTACAGATGAATTTCACAATGGAAAGGCATATTGTTTTGATAGGACAGTTTTTAAATTCTTCTATACTATAAAGAATGAGTCTACAGATGCTAACAAGAAAGAATAAGGAGGGCTGGGAAGATGGCTCAGTGGTAGAACGCTTGCCTTGCATGCATGAGGCCCTGGGTTCGATTCCTCAGCACCACATAAGCAAAAAGAAAAAAGCCGGAAGTGGAGCTGTGGCTCAATGGAAGAACGCTAGCCTTGAGTTGAAGAGCTGAGGGACAGCGCCCAGGCCCAGAGTTTAGGCCCCATGAACGGACCCCCCCCCAAAAAAAAAGAAAGAATAAGGAACTGATTGATAATACAGAGAAAGTATATTAATACAGTTAAGTAGAAACCAATAGGTTCAATGCCACAAAAGGAGTCTCAGCAAGCTATGCTGTGAGCAGTGGACAGATGGACTGGGCCCAATGGTCTACAAGTCTCTATCTCTCTGACTCTGGTCCCATTCAGGACATGTGGGCAAGGCAGGATAGGAGGAAAACTATTTAGTGTAGAACTATCGTGTCTACTCTGATGCTTCTTGCAGAAAAATTTCTAAGTTATTTCCCTAACTGGTATCATGGAAAATATACAAAGAATCACGTGACACTAAATATAGCAGTACTCACTTCTTTTCTGCTGGGATATAATGCACATTCATATGAGCATGAACCATAGCGTGATGGTGACGAGGTCTCTCATTGGCTGAAAAGGCTGCATTGATAGCAAAATGCTTCACATAGGATTCCAAGATGGTTATGATGTTGGTCTGGCATGGAAGTTTTACTAACTGTTAACAAAAATACAGATATCTTGATGTGCACATCCATTGTAGAAGATCACATGCTCCAACAAAGCATCACTTTAACTTAAAATTAATCAAACCAATTGTTAGAAGAGAATCCTTAAATAAATATGCTCTGAAGTCCTTTGATCATTTTTTCTCTTCCTGATCCTATTCTCATGCTGCCTACAGTATTACTTAGTTAACTAAATGTCAGTAGTGATCCTCAATCTTAGTGCTCCATTAGAACACTATGGGGAGCTTCTCAAACTAAAGAGGTCCCCACTACAGATCAATTAAATGATTAGTTCATAAATGAGGCCCAGGCAGCAAAATTCTGGAAAGTTCCCTAGAGGACTTCAATTGGAAGCCTGGGTGCATGAGTCCCAAGTTAATCAGCTGCACAGTAACATTGTCAGGGAACTTTAAAACTTGACTCAATACAAAATTGAAGGTTCAAATTTCATCCCTTCAAACTTCTATATTGTTTTGAGACCAAGACTACAAAGTAGAGCTAAATGAAAGCACTCTATCAACTCTGTTTTCCACGCTCTCCTTGCTTACCCGTTTCCTCCGGTTGATATAGTAACAATCATCCTCAAGCTGCTTCTTCAGCACTTCAGGGATATCTATAGTTATTGATCTTTCATCCATTTCCTTTTTTGTTTGCAGTTCCAATTCTCCTTTCTGCAATATCACAATTTTACACTTAATTAGTTTAAGTTGGTCTATATCCAAAGGAAAGCTAACATATGAGACTCTGCTGTGAAACAAATCCAGATAATCCTCAATGTTCACATTAGGACACATGTTCTATGTTGAAGAACATAGATATATGGATATTATGTTGCATGTTTAAGTATTTAGCGTACTAACTATGTTTCAAATGCTTATTGTTTATTCCTCATTTGCATCTACCTCTGAGGTTTCTGATAACTTTGGAGGCAAGCAGAAGAAGCCATACCTGATTATCCTCCACAAAATTCATCATTACAAAATACAATTTATCTTTTCTTGGGAAAAAAAGAGATAAATATAACTTGTGGAGCATCAACAAGAGGTTCATACCACAACTAATGTCAAGGGAAACTTTAGAATAATGGTTCAAAAAGTGCATCTTTAGAAAAGAATTTGTAATTGGAGAATTCTACTATGAAATTTTACCACTAAAATATATACCAAAGGAAGAGTGTTTGTGATGGAACTTTTTATACCACGTTAGTCTTTCCTTCAATGTCACTCTCTTCACTTATTTCTTCATTCTTCCCTTCACCACTGTCATCAGAGGAACTGTTTATTGCTAAGAGAAATAGAAATATAAGGCAACCTCATAATATTCACTTTGCCAACTCTTACATTTACTAGGCTGCTTCTTGTACCCTACTAAGAAAATGTACTACATATATTTTACATTTTAAACACATATACTATGACTTTCCAAATAGAATTTTTTTTTACAAAGCAAACTCTAATTACAATGGATAGAAAAACCATATGAGCTAATGATGTGAAAGTGTTTCATCAGTTAGGACCCTATGGCTCAGACGGAAAAAACATGGACCACAAGAAGGACTGTATGAGAATATTAGTGGCTGAGACAGTGGCAGTCATAAGTATGACTGATAAAATCTTATTTTACTGATGATTCCCTGACTTGTCATACTGACTACTAGTTTAACTGTCAAAACCAAAAGGGATGCATATTATACACTTGCTCCTTGACTCAGGATGGCGTCATGTCCTTCAAATCCGTCAGAAGTTGAAAATATTGTAAATGAAAATTCACCCAAAACACCTAATCTACCAAATATCACAGCTGATTACCTTAAACATGCTCAGAACACTTACTTTAGCCTATGATTGAGTAAATTTATCTAGCACAAAGTCTGTTTTACAATAGTGTCGAGGATCTCATGTAACTGAATGAATCCTGTACTGAAGGTGAAATATACGGTTACATGGGTATGCTTTAGTGCCATCATGAAGTTACAAAAAAAATCCTAGCTTGGAAAATACCTTTACACAAGGAGTTTGTGATATATGCCTGTCTATAATTTCTATGAACCTCCCTTTAAGTCTGTAAGCATGGAACAGCTAGGAAAAATTCATTTGGCTATAGAAAATGAAGTCACTTACAGTTTTCATCATTTTCATCTTTTTCTTCAACAGGGAGACTTTTTAAGACAGAATCCACGCCGGGCAACCGGCAGCGCTTCTTCTTTCTTCCTGTGCTTCTTCTGAAAAAGATAAATCCAACCAAAATAAAGATGAACAACGATTGATTAGCCTGGGTCCTGGGATGAAAACATGATAAAAAAAATAAACAACAAAGCTTGAGCCAAGCACTCGTGGCTCACAGTTATAACACTAGCTACTCAGGAGACAGAAATCTGAAGACTGAGGTTTGAAACCAGCCTGGACTTAGAAAAGCCTGTGAGACTTAGCTCCAGTTAACCATCAAAAAGCCAGAAATGGGTCAACTGCTAGAGCACCAGCCTTAAGCAAAAAAGGTAAGGGAGAACTTAAGGCCCTGAATTCAAGCCCCATTACCAGCACAAATAAAAAAAAAACACTTAAATTTCTCAAAACTTGAACTATCTCAAAACTGAAAATCTCAATCTATCTCAAAATTGAAATAGCTCAAAAAGTTAAACTGAATGGCAATCTCCATTTCAGAATATTATACAAGGACCAATCTGAAAACATCTGTAGATATTTAGCATACAATAGGAAGTCTTCACTTACACACTTTTTGAAAGCACTTAATTAACAAAATGTTATTATGCTGCTTTTATACCATAAAACCCAAAAGCAAAAAGGAAGTACATCAAATAATATTTATGCCATGACTGTGGTATTCTTACAGACGAGCTACTGCTTTTCTTGCCAATTTACGCTGTAATCGACGATTTTCATCAGTATCACAAAGGACGTGATCTTCAGCTGCCCATCTATCCCAGCTAGTTGAACCAAAGAAGAGGATGCAAAGTTCAGTATTTTAGTCTGGTATGAAACAAATAACTAAAAACATCTAGACATACTCTCAGAATTGCTGACATTTTAGAAAACTATATAAAACCTTTAGAATCCGAGGAAACAAAATATACGAATAGATGAGTCAGTCAGAGCAGAAACCCTGGGTTGCAGAATCACTAAAAGATACATACACAATACAATGAACTTATGAACTTAAAAAGTAACCATTCCACGCAAGCCTCAAGAACAAAAGGAGGAAATAAAACTTCACTGCAAGTGTTTCCACAACTTAAAAGAAGTTTGCAATGCTCTTTATGCTGCAAAAAAAAAAAAATCAATCTAGTTTCACAAGTACACTCACCTTCTGTTCCAACCATTAAAATGGATCAAATATTCTGGAATCTTTCTGCCTTTTTCGTCTTTGCCAACAATAACATCGACGATCTAAAACCAGGAAATATTGCAGACCAGTAGAAGAACACACAATTAAAAAGAAGTTAGATCAGGAAAATGAGATCATAGCCCCGTTTTTAAGAAAAAAAAATGCTTGCTCTCTTGTAGACCAAGTGCTGCATGGTAACATATTTTCCTCCCAATACCTTTTTTTCCCCCTTGAGTAGATGCCTCAAAATAGGAAACATCCGTCCACCCACTCCGTGATTGGTCTCTGCGTTTGAGACAGGGTGAAGCTTCCGAGGCCATTGGCCATCAGATTTGTCTCACTAAGGAGAGTTGAGACCAGACCAGAGAGCTGCAGCCCTAAGACCTCTGGGAGTTGTAGTTTCTCAAGCTCTGCCGTGTCCAGTGCCAGACGGGCTGTCCAGAGACTTTACGCCTCTTCCAGTCATATCCCCGGAGGGAACATCTGGGACAAAGTGCCCCCCCCACCTCCCCAGGACTCAGAAGTCCAACGGAGTGGAGCAGAAGCAGAGATCGCAAAAATACTTGGAAAACAGAAACCGGGGTACAGGAGTGGAGCCAAGCCCAGAGACCTTGGGGTGTCCCCACCAGACCTAGCCGCCCAAGCACAGCTAAACTCACTTGGAGCCCATCCCGGTCCCGAGGCTGACAAAGTCTTTGCCCGGGTGGTTGTATGGGCCAACCAGAACCAACCTCGTCCCCTGCCCCCACCCCTCGCCCTGCCATCTGCCTGGGACACTGAGTCACACTTTTGGTGGGGTCCAGCACGTCGGTGCTCATTCCGAAATGCCCCCCACACTCGAAGAACTGAAAGAGGTGACTCAACCCCTACACATGGGCCAGAGAAGTAACTCTTCCCAAACATGACCCGCACAAATCCTTCAGGAATTACAAGGATCGATACCGCCAGGCCTTAAGGGCGCCAGCGCTGGACCAACTTTGCCTGTAGCCTGTGGATCGCCGCCTGTGGGCGGGATCTACCCCTAACGAGGGTCCCGGTCAAGGACTTGACAAGTTAGCAGTCCACGCAGTGGACCTAAGGATTAAGATCTGGTTCAGACCGAGGGAGTCGACGCGACGCTGGGCTTCACAGGACGAGAAAATGATCGCAACCGCCGAGAAGAAAGTCCACCCAACACCAGCAAAGCGCGTTGGCGCCGCTGGCTTAAAACTGCCTTTGGCTTAAGCCGCCGCCCCCGTCTAACGACCACGCGTGCGCTACAAAGCGACGCTGGAAGCGGAAGCGGAAGCATCCCGGCCCCGCCCCGCCCGCCACGCGCTCCATCCAGCGAGCGCCACCTGCTGTCCGCGCGCTGCTCCGCACGCCGACGTGTCCAGCCGCTCCCCGGGCTGCACACCGCGCTCCGCCCCCGCCCCTGCCTCCCGTCCCGGGGGGGGGGGGCCCTGCCCGCGCCTCCTCCCTGTCCCTCCGTGGTGGCACCTTGGCATCGTACAGCACTCGCGCCTTGGTGGGGTCAGGCTCGAAGCACAGCACTTTCTCCCCTGAGTGGAATTTAAATTTCATGCCCTCACTCGCGCTCATTTGCTCATCGTGGCGGAGGGCGAGGCTGCGGGGCGGGCGGCGCGAGCGGCGGGGGAGGGCGGGTGGGGAGGCGGTGCTCGCCGGCCAGGGGGGGCCGGGAATGGCGGAGGAGGTGGCCGCCCCGCCCTCGGCCCCTCCTCCGGCCACCCCGCGCCACGGCGAGGACCTCGGAGGCGCTGGGTGCGCGCGTCCCAGTCCAAGCGCGTCCTCGTTTGTCCTCTCCGGGGTTCCGGGAGGGGGGCGGGTGAGGGGCACGACCCCCTGGCCGAGATCTTCGGGCAGAACGGCCCCTGGTGTCCCCCTGGGAAAGGTCCCCGGGGGCCGCCAGGCTGCGCCCACGTGCGCGCTGGGCCGTGCGTTCTCCAGCCGGGCCGCGGGGGTCGCGTGGAGAGAGAGCCGCTCTGGGGTGGGCAGCGGGCGGCGGGGGGGCCGGGCGACGTCTGGCCCCCGGAGCTACCTGGCCGCGCACGCGCACGCCAGCCCCCAAGGCAGAAGTGCGCGCCGTGGAGTGTGGCCACGCAAGAAGGACGCCGCGCTGGAGCTGGCTGCAGGCAGGCGGTGGCCTTGGGCGAGGGGAGGAGGACATGGCTGGCGGTGAATAGAACGCCCAGTCATCCTTCCGAGGGAGGACGAGCAGGTGGCAGGCCCGGAGCCCCCAAGGGACGGGGTGAGCGGTGGGGCAGCGAGGCAGATGGGTCCTTAAAGGGTCGTTAACATCTTAGGTGTCAGCTTCCAGCACCACCGGAATTGCTCCCTCTTGCTCTCGCTTCAGTCAATCAAAACACTCCCTGAAGACTGGAAACACCAGCGAGGCCGCTGTTTACACGGTACCTGCACAGAGGGAGTGCTTAGTAAAAATAATAACACTCGTGGAAAGCGCGATGGGGCAGGGATGAGTGAAGGGGAGACCTCCAGAGACAGCGGGGGGGGGGGAGAGATGGTGGCCCCGGACGCTTTATTTTGAGGAGTAGCAAGCCATTGGACAGCGTATTTACTGGATTGACACTAGGCTAGAAAGAAACAGCTAAAGCTCATCTGCACTCCTGGGTCTTCTCACACTCCTCAGCTCCTCTGCTTGTGACCCCAGCAATTTACACTTGCCTCCCCCCGCCCCCTGCATCGGGTTGCAGGCACACATTCTTCCTGTTCCAAGCTTGGGCACTGCCAAGAGAAAAATGCCCTCAGCCAGAGAGAGAGAAGAGACTCGGATTCTCCTCCAAGGTTTCCCTCCCGCCTCCACTTACCCTTTGCTTGCACTGACTGCTCTGCTGTAGAATGGGTTGTCCATTTGCCAGATGCCCTCATTAAGGTGGTAAGCTTCTTGAAGCTGGAGGTGGGGGGGATGTCTTAGCCAGTCCATCATTGTATACTCCTGGCACACAATAAATATTTAATGAATGAATGAACAGATTGCAGATTTATGAAATCGAATCCATAAAACTCAGTGGCCAATTGGATAGGAAGGAGGGGAAGGGAGGAGGAATCTTGGGAGACCTCCAGGTTTTCTGGCACAAGGAGCTCTGAGTGATAGCTCCACTGGCCAGATAAGGGCCAGGAAGAGGAGGGACACTTTAGGGGAATCTGCCTGAGTCTATGATAATAGAACACAGAAGCCAGAGCTGGAACTATGGTTCCTCTCCAGGTTGTGGTTTACCACGGATGTAGGGAAGAGGTAGCAGGATTCCCCACAAATATAAGGGGCAGCTCTGAACCACAGGTAATTGTGTGTCATGTGTAACCAAAGTGTTAACCTTTTGATTTCCCTTACTCATGAATGGAAAAGTATGTTGCAGGTTCTAACATTTCAGAGGCAGGTCTTCAGATGGTTTGTTTTTCTCCATTGTCATCCTTATGTCATTGATCAGCATTTCTTTTCCTGACCATATCACCTCCCCCGCCCCCCCAAAAAAAGTAATGCAGAAATCAAAAAACTCCAATGTCTGCCAATGGCAATACCCCTTGTAGTTCTCTGGGCTAAGGTGCTAGCGATGACTCCATATTTACCGATGTAAAGGTTAACATGGTGAGCTCTGACCCAGCCCCACACTTACCATTTCTTAGCTTATGATGTGTGACCTTGGACTCGAGATAAGCCCTGGCATAGGAGTGTTGGCTAGTGTTTCCTATTAATGCTAAGTGTTTCTCATCCACTTCTCTTGATCCTTATTGGGCACCCCTTAGTGCTAGGTGCTAGACATAAAAAAAAGAGCACATACATTCCCCCCTGGCCTCCAAGATGGCCCATTTCAGGATATGGAATAGCAACATTGCCAGCAAATTGGAGCCTTAGACAGATGATGATAAAGCTGGTGTGGAATAGACAAAACGTAAGTCCTTTTTCCTTAGGAGGGACAATGTCCAAAAAAGCTTCAGAGGAAATTGCTCTAGAACTCAAACCTACTTGTTTTCTCCTTTTTCCAGATTTTCCAAGGGATCAGGGGATTTAGAGAGCCATGAAATCTCATACAGCAAATCCGTTTTACTTCTTAGAGGTATCTATGTGAGTGACAACTTAGGGCGATCCCCCTTAGCTATATCAGGGTACATCCAAATAGCGATCCCAGCCAGTTCTTGACTCTTCCCTGTGTCTACTGTCATAGATGTGTGTGTGTGTGTGTTGTGACAGGTTCTTGCCGCTTGGCTCAGACTGGCCTGGATTCCCTGGGCTTTAACGATCCTCCTGTCTCCGTCTCTGTCTCCCTAGTAACTGGGCCCACAAGTGGGTGCCACTCTGCCCAGCAGCAGAGCCGCTGTTTTGTTCAGGTGTTTGCCCTCGCTCAGTCTGGACGTCCCCTTCCCACCAGCGTGTGCGCATCGGCGAGAAGCTTGAATAAGCTAGTTCAGTAGGGCTCCCTTCGACATACATTTGGAACAGCTGGGGAACTTTGAAAACTCACAGGTGCCAGCCATAGCAATTTTGTTTCCAAAGCTCCTAGGTGATGTCAGCAGACAAGCTGGGCTGAGAAACTCCGTTCTGAACGAATCCTGGCTATCCTTTTCCTCAGGCAGCGATTGGTTTCGGCGTGGCCTCGTGATCACTCCTAGCCAATGAGAAGTTTTCATAGCGAGAGACCGGGTAAAGGAGGCTATTTCTGGAAAAGAGTCTTTCTTCTCCCCCCCCCCGCACCCCCCCAAAAAAAAACCCTAACTAGATGCAGGTTTAAGTCTCTTCCCCTTTAAGCACTACTGCCTTGTAGAAATGTGGGTAAATGCTTCAGCTGTCTTTACATCACATGAAGCTTGTCATCTTTACAGATACTCTGAGAGTCAGAGAGCCCAAAGCTGAAGCTTGCTTACCTTAGTAAACAAGGCGTTGTGGAGCCCCAGACTCACCAAATTAACCAACACTGCCTAACACCAGGCTTCAAGTAACATAATAAACCCCTGTTAGGCAAGATCTGGGTTACACCTCTTCTGCAGCTGAAGGGTTAAGTTATTGGCATCGAATGTGAGCTAAACAGCAGCTTTTGTTATATTGGTGAAATAGTTCATTTTTCCATGGAAGTGCAGACAACACTGATGGTGCATTTGAAATAGAATTTCACATGTACTAAGAAGTAAGACTTTGTGAATGAAGAATAAATCTAATCACTATGATATATTTTCAATCAGAAACTCTTATTTCAGAAACAAACAGCAAGTGAATCTAGGACTTGCAACATTGTTTTTGGTATGAAGCAGATAGACATTCTAAGAAGGTGTTTTGTAGTTACTGAATATTCTGATAAAATTTGTAGTGATCCTCCTGCAGACAGTTGCCTTGATTCTTGAACCTGTTATATAGTACTTTTAAACATCAAGTAGGAGAGGTTCTATGTACCTCTTTGTCTCTCACTCCTGATTTTACACATGATATTCAGATGTAGGTCCAAGGGAAAGCAGAGCTGTACGTTGTAGTTCTGTTTTGAATGTTCAACAGCAGTGTCCTTCAACCCAGACCATCAGAAGCACACTTGTTGAGCTTGAACACAACTTGAGTTTAGCCAGGCAAAAGGCACACCTTGAGAGCTTAAGGCATCTAGATGAGCAAAGGTTCGAAAAGGCTCATTAGAGGACTTGGGCTCGAATCATGTGATTTGGGGAGGGGTTAAGAAAACTGGGATTTGCTCTGGATTAGAAACTGTCAAGAGAGGGGAGAACTTGATTCCCTGTTGAAAGGGAAGAATGAAGCTCAAATCGTAAGTAAATAATTAAAAAAGATGAAGTTGTCACTCATAATTGCCTGGAGAAGTGAGTGCTTCAGCTGGCTTTTGTGATTTGAGCAGAAGTTGTGTTTTGTCTTGTGTTCAGGCATGATTATGCAGAGTGGTCTTGTTTTTGCTTGATCCACCATAGTCACTAGTGGTTTTGTCTGGAATTCTGTGACATTGCTTAGGGTCAATAGGAGAACAGGCAGGCCTGGCTGTGTCTGACCAGTTTCTGGATGTCAGGAGCTGCTTGTTTTATTCCCCCTCAGAGGTACAGTTTCTTGAGTGTTTACTGCCTGATATATTGTGCTACATACCAAAAAGAATCATCTTTACGGTCTTATGAGGTAGTGCTACATTCATCCTCATTTAATGGCTCTAGAAACAGGAGAGCCCCATCCGCTCCCCAATTTGTCCAAGATTTGGGTGTGAACTCAGGCTGAGAGTGATGTTTTTAACCAATTCTTTCCACCAAACCTCCAGCTGTGCTTGGGCAGTAAGATTCAAGACAACGTCTGTTGCTTTATAAATAGCAAGAGTAGTAATATGTGCGATAGCTATTTTGGACTAGAAGCCAATCAAGTCAAACAAATGACGGCTGCATGCCTATGGTATGAAAACATTTAATTTTGCTGTAGGAAGATATAGATTGCTACGGGAAAATGGATAACTGTGATAACGAAAGTGCCTTACAAAACAAAACTTGGAATACCTGAGGAACTTCACGACTGTATTCTTGGCCTCCTGAATGGAAATATTGGGAGGGAGGTTTCAGTGGGTAGGTACTCAAGATTTAGAACTTTTGTGTTATAGACACAACCTACTGTTGTTTATGAGAGGTTGATCAATGCAAGTGCTTTCAAACTTTCCTGGTAGAGCCAACACTCGGGTGGATTCAATTGAGTTCTGATGAATTTAGGCCTGTTGGATGTAGTTATTTACCTTTCTCTTGCAGTACTATACTTAATGAGGGTCAGCTGTTGCCTTTCAAGATGCTGAGGATGGTTATTTATATCCATTGCCATATTAATTGTAAGAGTGTTGTATCTGGTGACAAGTTTGAGAAATAACTTTTGGTCCTCAGTCTTCTTATTCAATATTCAATGTTCAAATTTGATACTCTGAGTTACAAAACCAAATAATAATAGCAACTATTTATCAAGTGCCTGTGCGATGAGACCTTTCATCTGTCATTTTTAGTTAGCCCTCTAAACAAACCTTCGAGGCAGATCCCATTACCTTCACCTACACACAAGCAAGCTCCTTCTAATTCCCATGTTCTGCTTTCTCAGTTTACCTGCTAACATCCCAACGGGTTTCACTAGCTTTGTAAAATGCTAGAGGGGTTTCAAATAGCTGTGTCTTTGTACTTCTCTGTAATCTGTGCTTTGTGCACCTGGAACATATCAAATTAGCACTAGCACAGGGACTATTATTTGCATAAAAAAGACACTAAGATTGTGCTTGTGAAATGATATTAGTCTCATGATATTGTGAAACTATCAGCTATAAAATCTAGATATGAAGAGTAGCCCTACAGTTAGGATGTCAGATGAGTTGACAAAAAATGATTTTCTAAAAGATCTTCTGAAATATCTAGTTTTGGGAAAATGGCTTTATAATGAGAGTCTTCAAATATGCAGATTTCTGAAATATTGAAGTATAATTTGTTTGATGTAGGAGATTTAAAGGGAAAATTGAATGGCTTATTAAATTTGCTTTAGTGAAGTCTCACATGATATTTCTAAGTAAAATGAATATGTCCTTGTATGAATATGACTTTGTATTATGAATAATGAAACTACCATGAATTGTATATTATAAATTGTTAGTGAACCATGGCTGGGGAACAAAACATATAAATTCTTAAGTTGTTTTATTTACTATATCTAGACAACTGTTAGTTCCTTTTTTATTGTCTTCAAATATTTGTACAAGGGAGATTTAACTTACCAATGGGGATTCAACTTACCATGTCCATTTATCTGCCCAGTGCAACTTGATCTGAGTCACCAATTGTTAGTTTCTTAATCATGTAAATATTCACTTTCCAGTCAGTGACTCTTAAAAATAGTGTTTTGGACTCTTTAACATATTTGAAAAAATGGCTTTCGGTTTCCTGTAATTAATTTATTTTTTGAGTTTTTGAAGAAATAGTAAAGAGAATCAGTTATATTGAACCTCACTAAAAGCAATCATGGCTATGTGTGCTCTGTAATTTATGATTATATGGCATCGTACAGACTTTTTTTTTGGTCAGTCATGGGTCTTGAACTCAGGGCCTGGGTGCTGTCCCTCAGCTCTTCAGCTCAAGGCTAGCACTCTACCACTTGAGCCACAGTGCCACTTCCAGTTTTCTGGTGGTTTATTTTTCCCTTTGGTCTGTCATGGGTCTTGAACTCTGGGCTTGAGCACTGTCCCTGTGCTCTTCAGCTCAAGGCAAGCGCTCTACCACTTGAGCCACAGCGCTACCTCCGGTTTTCTAGTGGTTTATTGGAGATAAGAGTCTCAAGGACTTTGCTGCCTGGGCTGGCTTTGAACCGTGATCCTCAGATCTCAGCCTCCTGAGTAGTTAGGGTTACAGGCATGAGCCACCAGCACCCGGCTTCTGGTAGTTTATTGTATATAAGAGTCTCAGGGACATTCCTGTTGGGGCTGGCTTTGAACTGCCATTCTCAGAGCTCAGCCTCCTGAGTAGCTAGGATTACAGGTATGAGCCATTGGTGCCAGGCTTTAGACTTTTAAAAATTGAATCTCATGAAGAAATTGCCACACCAGTAAGTGATTGATGGATCGTGAATATATGTGCTAGCTAGGTCATCAAATTAAAAATTACTGACTTTGGGTTGTAAAACCCAGACTAAAAATGTCAATAACAAACTGAAAATTGTTTTCAAGTCTATTTTTCAGATATTATTAATTCAATGCAAATAGAATATTTTCAAAACTTTCAAACATTTTTGGGGTGTCAAGTGTGTGTGTATATACAGTCTTATTCTGTCTGCATATATAATACTCTCCAATAAGAATTACCTGTCACAAAAATGATTTTGAAGTTATCACCAAATAATTTTTTCATGCTGTCCAAATTATTAGATTTTGGCCATCATTATTGTGCAGATTATACAGTTGTACTTCTATTTAGTCTGCCTAGGAAGGTTTGCCCACTTATCTATTTTGGGAACAGATGTTCCTTCTGTTCACAGTTTGGTTACAGACTTCACCTAAGGTCAAAACCTCTGGTCCTTCAAGTGGGAAAAAAATACAATTACCATGGTGAAGTGCCATCAACCAGAATCATTCTCTGTATTTGCTACTCAGATCCATGGAGAAAGCAATTATGGTAGAAAGGAAGCAGCTTATATTTCAGATGTCACTTGCAGCCCAGAGATCTAATGAACATAATCAATTGACTTATAGACAAAAGTTTTAATGAATATAAGCAAACTACCAAGAACCTGCTAAGAGCGCCACTTTTTTTTTTTTTGTCAGTCATGGGGCTTGAACTCTGGGCCTGAACGCTGTCCCTGAGCTCTTCAGCTAAAGGCTGCACTCTACCACTTGAGCCACAGCGCCACTTCCAGCTTTTCCCCCTTTTTTATGTGGAGCTGAGGAATGGAACCTAGAGCCTCATGCATGCAAGACAAGCACTCTACCACTGAGCCACCTTCCCAGCCCAGCCACTTTCTTATATGTAGTGAAAGTACGCCATTGAGTTAAATCATTTTAGATGTATTTTACAAGGTTTAAAAGAATTTCTTGTTTTTCTTTTTTTTTCAGGTAAGGGGTAGGTTTATTCAGTAGATCTGCTGGGACCAGGCAAGGTTGGCATTCCACATGGCTGGGAAAGGCCTGGGAAAGAGAGCTGGGAAGAGAGGAAAGAGCTAGAAAAGAGCAGAGAGAGGGCATCTGGGCCTGGGCTAGGCCTTACCTAGGGTGGGGGCGGAGAAAGGTGTGGCCACATAAAACTCAGATATGACCTCATCGGATGCAGATGAGACCTCTTCCAGGTGTCCAGTTGCCTAGGTAATGCAGGTACTGGGTGGAGACTTTGCTGGGAGGAGGGTGGAGTCTGCTCGCCATCCTGGAGCGGACCTTACATTCCAACCTTTTAATAATCATGAAATAGGGCGCGGATTCTCTCTGGCTACTTCCTGCTGACAAGGGGCGTCGACAATAGGGGTAAAAGGCTGGAATTTGGTCCCCTCCCAGAGAAGGCAGTGAGCAGCAGCTGTCCCTTGGTGGCGTGAGTCCTTAGATGAAGTCTGGAGAAGTCTCTTGAGCAGTGAGGGGCTGGAAAAAAATACTAAAGAGCAAATAAATGGCAAGAGGAAGTACTTGGGCTGAAAATGTTGGTAGAAATGTTCCTAGCTACCTTTGACATCTGGCAACTAGGTAGAGAAGTCAGGTGACAAAGGCAACAATATAAATTCCTGTTCAGTTAGTAGGTAGACAGGTATAGACATTGGCTGGGCAGGCTTCTTACTTCTACTGACCTCCCGGCTCTGGTTCATTTTGAAAGGGCAGGCACAAAGTAGCTGATGTGACATCATCTCCTCTTACTCCTCTCCATGGTCCCTTCTTCCCCAGACTGACTGAGTCTAGGGTGCTCCTTGCTGGGATGGCTTGTCCCAGTTGGTATTCAAGAAGGATTGTACTCAAGGCCTGGGCATTGTCCCTGAGCACTTCTGCTCAAGGCCAGCACTGAACCACTTTGAGTTATAGTACCACTGGTTTAAAAGAATTTCTTCTCCATGATGTGTATCAAATGTAATGTTTTATTTTATTGACAATTTGCAAAAGTTTGATAATAAGGCAGGTAAATATTAACCATTGTGAGTATCCTAATCTCATATTGAGTTTGCAGATTGTTTCCTACATACAAGTCTGGCATGTGTATATTGTTTCATAAACGTTGGTCTGCTATATTAGGCAACAGGAAAGACAAATACAGTTTCACACCCAGAAAGAGAAAGATTGCAGAAAAGGCAAGTATGTCCAAATAATGCTTCTGCTTTTATGTACTTAATACTTGGGACTAAGTGGTGACTAGCAGATCTGATTGTCAATCACAATGCACTCAATATATGAAATGCATAACTCCTATATGGCATATTTATTTATTATGGCTATTTATTGATTGATATGGTTGTGGGGCTTGAACTCAGGGCCTGGACGCTGTCCCTGAGTCCTTTGTTCAAGGCTAGTGCTCTACCACTTTCAACCACAGCACCACTTCCGATTATGGCTATTTAATAACCATTCAATTGTGTCTTTCCTTTGGGAACAGCAGTAGTTAAATTTAAGGAGGTTGCACAGACAAATTATAAATTATAGACAAATAGAAACAGGTTGGTTGTTTTTTCATTTTGACTTTCACTAATTGGACTTTTTGAATTGATTAGAGCAGAGATGGTCAGTTTTGCAACCCAAGTTCTTATTGGTGGTGCTTCCCCAGAGTTCCATTTCAACCCTGGTATTGGAGCCAGACTACAAAATCATGCTGCCTCTTGTTTCTGTTCCTGTGCTTCTCCGTTTTTGTTCAGTGCTGATACTGGGGCTTGAACTCAGGGCCTTTCACTCTCCCTTAGTTTATTTTTTTTCTTAGTGCTTTACCACTTTGTCCACACCTCCACTTCTGGATTTTTGCTGCTAATTGGAGGTAAGAGTTTCAAGGACTTTCCTGCCGGGCTGGCTTTAGAGTGTGATCCTCAGATCTCAGCTTCCTGAGTAGCTAGGATTATGGGTGTGAGCCACCAGTGCCTGATACATTTCTTCTTAGTAAAAGACTCTTATTTCTAAACTGTGATCTTGCCTTGGATCCAAGTAATACTCTTAAGTATATGAATGAGTTAAACCCAAATATACCTCATCACCCTTCCTCCTAGATCACCTACTCTGCAATGGTCAATCTCAGTGGCTAAATCACTATGTACCATTTACTTTTCTTCCTTTCCTCCACCACTTATTTTCTAGGGTGAAATTAACATCATTTTCATAATTTTTCTAGCCTGATATATGCATTGTTATTTTAAATTATCTTTAAGTAGTTGTGCAAAGGAGTTGCCATCCAGAATTCAGTCTATTCCCTATGTAGCTCTGAAAACTGAGATTCATTCTTGTCAGTCTCCTTCTCTCTCAGTCTGCTTAGCATGCCCTAGCCAAGTCCTATCATCTAAATAGTTCTCTAACTCATGGATCTTTTATTCCACCTCTACTATTGCATTTCTGATCTGTGCCACCATTAGCTCTTTTGGATTAGCTCAGTAACATAAAAGGATGCCTTGCATCCACTATGGCCTCTTTATATATTTTTTCATAGCACAGGTTGAATGGACCTTTAATTTAGATTTAATATGTACATCTACTAGATACTACACTGCATTCAATCTCCCAGAGGCTACCTTTAGTCCTAGAAAGAAATGGCCTAGCTCACAAGGTTTTGTATATTCTGGACATGCTCTTTCCATAGACCAAGGATACCGATCTTGTCCCAGGTCTTTTAACATTCACTGTATAATTTTTTTTACTTCATTCACCAGTTGCCATCTTGGCCCTTCCAGGCCTCAGAGGTGGAGCTTTTGTGGGGGTGGAGGTGGGGGGTTGGGGTCATAGTGCTAAAGCTCAGTGCCTGGGTAATGTCCCTGAGCTCTTCTTGCTTAAGGGTAGCACTTTACCACTTTGAGTCACAGTGCCACTTCAGGGTTTCTGGTGGTTAATTGGAGATAAGAGTCTCACGGACTTTCCTGTCTGGACTGGTTTTGAACCATAATCCTCAGATCTCAGCCTCCTGAGTAACTAGGATTACAAGCGTGAGCCACCGGCACCCGGGTTAGGGCTTCCTTACATTTTCACCTGTCCCTTCATCTTATACAGTCATTTTAGATTTTCATTAAACTCATTTCTGTGTTTGGCTAATTATTTGACTGTCATTATATTATAACTTCTCTGAGACAAAGGACCTTGTGGACTTTCGTAAACAATTTGTCCCCAAGAGCCTAGTTTTCCCCCCATAGACATGCAGTGATGACAGCATATTTTAAATAGGACTATTAATACTCTGCTATGGGTTAAATTAAGATAGGATTATTAATATTTGTATTATTGCTTAAATAGGCTTTGGGGGCTGAAGGACTGTGTTGTTTTGGTGAGACTGAATTGTTTTTTTATCATGTGATTTCATTTGGACATGAGAGTGGTAAAGTGGGAGAGTTCTTGCCTAGCACAATGGGGCCCTGGGTTCAAGCCACTACCAACACTCTCTCTCTCTCTCTCTCTCTCTCTCTCTCGGTGTGATGGCTTGTAGTTCAAGCCAGTGTTAGAAAAAGTTATTAAGACCTCATTTCAGTGATAAGATGAGCATGGTGATATGCTTGTGATACTAACTACGCAGGAAGGATCAACAGGAAGATCACAGTCTAGATTAGTCTGGGCAAAAATGTGGGACCCTACCCACAAATGCTCAGTGGTAGAGCACTTGTCATGAGGCCCCAAGTTTGGACTCTAGTACCATGCACAAAATATTCAAGGTAAATGAATTCCTGAGACATCCCATGCAAAACTAGAAATGGCCTCTGAAATTATTGCTATTGACTAACATTGATTTTATCTTAGCAATATATGAGTATGCAGACTATTATAAGAATGTATTTGGACTTTAATGAATACTTAGGTAAAAGGTCTTAAAGAATATTATGTTTATTATTGGTTCTTCTCCTTCATATTAAAGCTACTGATGAGAGAAGGAAGCCTGTCTATTTTTATTTATTAATATCTGTGTCATATATCATTGGTGACATTGGAAGTACTCAATAAATATCAAATGAACAAATAAATGTAGTTTTGTTTACCTTTGGACATCTACTTATGTTTCAGTAGTTCCATTTGTACTCCCATTTGACCAATTAATTCATATTCCTTTTAGACTTTCTCTTAAGCATCACCTTTTATATATAGTGTTCACAGATGCCCAGTGATTATTACCCAGAAGCAAAGGGCAACTGCACACATGTCCATGTGCACATATATGCCTGTCACGGTGCTAACTGCGCTGTTTGTTATGCCTCTGTTTTTGTCTTAGTCTTTCCCAGTGCCATGGGAATTATTGAAAATGTCATGCTATCTCCAGGGCTTTGAAAAGTTCTGAGTTATCATTTCTCAAAAAGTCCTTGTTAAATGAAATAATTAGTAAGTGTTCAGCCTTCAATGCCCCAAGAGGCCACCCTGATTCTTAGTACTTCACAATTGCTCCACAATTGCTTGTTGAATAAAAGTGACTCATTGTATCTTCAGTTTGTAAAAGCTATTTTGATCTCATTTTAATTTAAGAATACAAATGAGTGACTTTTAACATAAACCCAAGTAAAAAATGTGCATTTTTCTTTTATTCCTAGAAAATATAGTTGTCAAGATTCAAAGAACAAAGTAGAGGTAGACTCCTTAAAAGATACTACTAAAATTGCCCTTGCTCTTCAAAATAGAAATCACATGTCAAAAAGTACAAAGTACTAAATGCTTGTGTTTCAAAAAAATGATGCTATATTTTTTAAGTAGATAGATGGATTATCAAATTAAGCAGACTATTTATGTAATGCATACAAATGATAAAAAGTTTTGCGAAACATAGGACTTACCAGTGATTTACCAGCTATTCTTCAATTCTATTAAAATTGATATCCTAGTTCAAACACTAAGGTAAGTAAAAGAAGTGAAAATCATAAAGACTGACATGGAAAAGCAAAATTAGTATCAAATATAGCATACTTACCTCAATAACAAAAATCTATATGCTACCTCTATAGATCAGCTATAAAAATTAATTACTAAATATATTTAATAAGCTTGCCAATTGTATTTCTATATACCTGCAATAAGTAAATAAAAACTGAAATTTATAATGCAGTACTATTATCATATTACAATACTGTTATCAATAGATTTATATATGCCATACATTTCTAGGAGTTTTTGAAAAGTGACAGATTCTAACATTTGTATGGAAATGAAGAGGCCAAAAAAGAGCTGAAAAATACTCTGAAGGAGCAAAAAGAAAATCAGGTAGTTAGGATTCAGCTACCACAAATACATTGCTTTTTATACTTTCAAAATAGCTTTTTTTCATGGAGAAATTAGGAAATGAAGTTTTCTTCTGGAGACCTAGTGTATCTGCACTTCTACAAAAACCTTAATTTTATCCTATAGATTACACAAGAAACTATTAAAACTTCTGCTTTAAAGACATTTTTACTTAAGCCACAGTGGGTCACAAACTTGGAGCTAGGCCCTGTAATAAAGTTAGTTTTGTTGTGTTGTTGGTTGTGGGGACTGAACTCAGGGCCTGGGTACTGTTCCTGAGCTTTATTGAATTATCATTAATCTAATTTATAGAGGTGATTTACAGAGGGATTACCATTACAATTACAAGGAGTCAGGTAAGGAGTACACCTCCTTTCATAGAGTGTCTTGTGTTCCCTCACTGTCTCCCAGTCCCTCCCTCCCATCTCTACCCATGAGTTGTATAGTTCACTTCCATCCATGTCCAGTGAGCTCCACTGCTATACTTTTTCACCCTTTTCCCTGGACTTCTGTGCCCTCCCCCTAACACTTCTGAAAATGTACACTTGAATATACCATACAGAAGTTAAAGAAGACAGAATCATTAAACACTAAAAACTAAAACAGAAGAAAGAAAAAAAAGAGGTCTCTTTTCCCTATCTTGGCGTTTTTTTCAGGAAGTATATTATTTTATATAAATATAATGAGGCACTTGGGCATTGCCCCTTTGTGTTTCTCGCTCTACTACTTTGAGCCACAGCTCCACTTCTGGTTTTCTGGTGGTTAATTGGAGAAAAGAGTCTCATGGACTTTCCTACCTGGCCTAGCTTCGAACCGTAATCCTCAGATCTCAGCCTCCAGAGTAGCTAGGATTACAGGCATGAGCCACCAGTGCCTGCCTAAGGATTTTGTTTTCATCCTAATATTCTGACTCATTAAACTGTCCTACAAAGAACAATCAGGTAGTGATGAAATTTGTCAATGTATGTTCTGAACATACAAACGAACTTATCCACCCTTTCCTCCCAAACTTTCCTTTTGTGCAACAATGTCTAGATAGGCAAAGCTATGAGGAAGGTGTCAAACAAGACACATGTAAACTTTCTCGGTCTAGTACTGAAATGAGTGAAATGAGCTCATAGAAGTTTATGGTGAAGTTGGGTGCTGGTGGCTCATGCCTGTATTACACCTGGAGGCTGAGGAGGCTAAGAGGTGAGGATCAGGGTTTAAAATCAGCACAGCCAGGAAAGTCTGTGATACCCTTATCTCCAATTAAACATCAGAAACCTGGAAGTAGAACTGTGGCTTAAAGTCATAGAATGCTAGCCTTGAGCAAAAGAGCTCAGGGACAGCACCCAGGCCCTGAGTTCAAGCCCCACGACTGAGAAAAAGTTAAAGAAAAGTTTATGGTGGATAGTTTATAATTTGAGAATCATAAAGAGACTTTTACATTTTCTACCCAAATGGCAATTTTGCACTGACAAAAGTTTACATTGTAAAATGGGGTAGCCAAGAGATATCAAGGACAAGAAAGAGAAGCCATATTGATCATTAATTCATTTAAAAGTGTCTAGGTGACAGTAGACACAGGAAAAGGTACTCAGAAGACGACAGTACAAGAGTACAATCCCTCATTTCATGTAATTGTGATAAGTCTATGGACAGATCAATTTACAATGAAGCAACAAATGTGGCAATAGAAATGTGGGGTACTGTAGAAGCACAGAGCAGAAGGAAGAAACTCCATTTTCAAGGGTGACAAGGCTTTCCTGGAGGAGATATTGTGCTGAAATCCACATGGGTGGAGGAGGAAAAGCTAGTTATGGAGCTAAATGGGAAAAGCCAATGCAAAGATTTAGAAGCACCAAATCAAACCTATTCTGGCTGAAATCTACTATCTAAGGGAGCTTTAGGTATTGCTTGATGCTTGGTGTGGCCTTGACCAAAGTTAGTAAGAGAAAAATGTGTTCATGGGTATGACATCATGAACAGTTCAAAAAGATGTAGCATAACATTCTAAATCCTACATCCTTACATTGAGTTGGTGCTGATCTACATTCCTTATCTTACAAGCATACTTTCTACACCTTGGATTTTCTCATTGAGACTGATAAATGTAATAATGTCACATTTTCCTGTATTGAATCTTGCCTGACATTTTCTTTGTTTATACTCCAAAGGAAAATATACAAATAATACTACATTAGTTTATAAACACAAAGTTACCAGATCCCTTGTAATGACAGTGTTTCTAACTGAATAGATCTGTACTATAAAACATCCCTTTTTTGGAAATCTTAAAATTTTCAGTCAACAATGTTTATGAAACATTTTTTAGGGTTATAATAAACTAAGGTTGTCAAATAGCAATTGGAACAAACCAGGCATGATTTACTCATGTTTAAACCGTGCTACTTCAACTAACCTAAATATTAATTCGCTTTGATTAGCTTAGTAACATTTGCAGACAAAATTTTTAATGAGTACTGGTTACTTTGTAAATAGACTTTTCTAGACTTGAGACTAACAGACATCCTAAAAGGAGTATGAAATATATAATCACAAGGAATATATTCTAATTTCTAAGGATTTTCATTAATGTAGATGATAAAGCTTAAGTCATGAAATATATATATTATATATGTTTGATACAAATTTGTCTACATCAATTTATATCAGGATAAGTGTTGTTTATACTAGATTTTTAAGTTCTAAGGGGCAAATATGTGCATGATAAATTACTCTTTGCTAAACATTATTCTAGAAGACGAATGGTTTTAATGGACTTTCTCATTAACTTAGTGAAGTTAAAATGAGTCTAAAACTCATTACATCTTTGTCTTCCTAGTGACTACTTCCTTTAGACTTTAGAGAATTGTAATCTTTTTGTTCTCATTTTTGTTTATGATTTTTCTTTTGTGCCAGTACTGGGCCTTGAACTCAATGCCTGAGTGTGCCATTGTTTATTTAACTATAAATTAATGCAGAAAGTGGAAATTCATTTGACTTAGGACATAAAGTGGTTTAATAAAGAAAAATAAGCATGATGAAGTGATTCAGAGGGATAAAGAGTGGAAATAATAAGGCTAGCATTAGATTAGTGATTGCAAAGTTACATAACCATAGCCATCATCTAGAGAGCCAGAAGCTGTGGTTGCTATGGTTACAGGTACCACTGATGTTTCCTACCTGTGAAGCTGGTGAGCAGAGCCTGCACTATGGAAGCCACTGCCACAAACAGATTCCCACCTAACTGTCAGACTTTCTACACAGCCTGCACAACATCAGAGAGACTGCCATCATCTCACTTTGTACCTTTCCCGCTGGTCCTAGAAACTAGTCACCAAAAGCTGGATAGAATGTCCTGATTTGTAATGTACCTGTAGAAAAGTCCAGTTTGAAAAATTATTTTCTTCATTGTTTCATATGTCAGAAAGTAATAGCAAACAAGCAATCCCCTACATTTTAGCCATTTTCATTTTGTATTGCCTATTTGCCTGTCTTCTTTTGAGAAAATAGCTATGCCTGCTTTAGTCATGTTAATTGTTTTCTTGCTATTGCATTGAGTCCCTTGTATTTGGGATATGATTCCTTTACCAGATATATGTCTTGCAAATATTAGCGCTCATTTTGTAAGCTGTCTTCCCACTCTGCCAATGGTTTCCTTTGCTGTATAAAAATGAGATGTTTTGTATGTGTTAGTATTCTTCATGCATGTGCACTGTAATTAAAGTCATCCTGTGTCATCTGACTTGCTGGCGCTTTTTGTGACGGGGTCTCTGGTGCTGGCTCGGGTAGCCCGCCACTCTAACTGGAGTAAGTAGCTGCTTATATAGCTGCCTACTCTGATCCTGAAACAGATTTCGCTTCTTTTTGCTGGTGGTAGCGGCCACAATATTCTCTCACAAGCTACCCCTCCTGGCCAATGCTCTCTATTTACAAGAAAATCAGGAAGTGGAGGAACCCACCAACATACAGGGATCTTAAGTTTATTGAATAGACCCATACGGAATAATGTCATTTAGAAGGTTTAGGAGTCCGAACAACCATGTTCAAATTTGAATCTGCCACGTATTTTGTGACCACTCTAACCCTTGAGACCTATTTCTTTTATCTATCAAAGGAAAACAAAAAACACATAACTCAAAAGCTCACAAAGATCAAATAGATAATGCATGTGTGCTCCTTGGTAAGTATTCAGTAAAAGTTAGTTAACTCTGAGTCCGCTGCAGTCCATAGATTCCCAGAAGACACAGAAGTTCTGGCTATGAACTACCACAGGATCCAGAAGAACAAATTCTCTCAGTCCTCCAGATGACTGTCGACACGATGCCAAGCATCCAAATGTTTGGATTGCATTCAAAACATATTCAACAAGGATCTTTCTTCCTTTCAGCTGAGTGTTTTGGCTTCAAGAAGGAAACGGGGAAGGGGGGTTTTATGTAGAGAGATGTTATCTTTCCAACTTCACTGGCTCCTTTGTATACTTTGGAGCAGCTTACAGACATGTTGGAAAATGGTAATGCATGCAACGTGGATAATCTCAATTTTCAGAAGGCCTTTGATTCTGTTCCATACAATGGGCTCCTTAAACCAAAGACAGTGGGGAGTCTTGATGAAACCCTAGGGAGGACAAAAAGAAAACAAAGGAAAATTTGGCAAAAGAACAGAACAAGAAGTTAAGAATGAAACAGAATGGAAAATAGACGATGGGGAGGAAGGGCAGATGTTGTCAATGTGACTGGGACAGCTTGGTACACCACTATGGCGAACGCTCAAAATGATGGCTGGATCTGTGGTTCAAATGTACATGAAAAACAAGCATGCAGTGAGATGACATGTATATGACAATTTTCTTCAATGTTTCTTCTTGAGTTATCGTTTTACTAAGTAACCCGGACTGGCACAGAACTAAAGAACCTTCAGCTTCAGCCTCCTGAATGCTAGGATTGTGGTCATATGCCACCACACCTAGCAAATGTATCCATACTTTAACATTGAAAAGCTACCTAGTAATTTGACTAAAATACTGTTAAGGATACTCGATCTCAAACCTGTTGAAAATTGAAAATAAAAATACATAGTTGCCCTAGTGTTGGTGATTCTTGCTGGGCACCAGTGGCTCAAGCCTGAATTCCAACCTACTCAGGAGGCTGAGATTCTGAGGATCACAGTTCAAAGTCAGCCAGGGTAGGGAAGTCTCTGAGATTCTTATCTCCAATGAATCACCAAAAAGCTGGAAGTGGAATTGTGGCTCAAGTGTTCAAGCGTTAGCATTGAGAAAAAAAACCCTCAGGGACATCATGCCCAGATACCCTGAGTGTAAACCCTAAGACTGACATTACACACACACACACACACACACACACACACACACACACACACACACACACACACACACCCCGAAGCACAGGGCATTTTGAAGATTTTTAATATTTTTAATTATTTGTATTGTAATAATGGGAAGAAAAACATAGATTCTACTTTATCAATAGTGGTCACTTGAGGGAGGTTTTCCCTGGGGTATTTGATTGTTACATCCTGGGAGGAAAGTACCTTTGGCATCTAATTATTGGAAACCAAGTGTACTTCTAGATATTGTCAGTTGTAGGACAGCTCCCCCCCCCCAAACAAGGTATCCCTCCTCACATGCTATTGATGCACCATTGCACCTATACGCCTGGTTCCTCCTCTTTAGTAATTTCTGTGTATTTGTACTTCCATACTATGGTTTAGCCTTCTCTTTAGATGTCTCTGATTTCATGATGTTCTATATTAATTCTATCCTATCATCTACTGTGTTGTCTGACTCATTTATTGATACCTTTATTTGAATGATCAAATCAGATTTTTTTCTATCTCCAGTTCTTTGCAATTTATCATGCAATCTGATTTGCTTTTAAATTTTTTCAGACAAACTGACAATACCGGGCACCAGTGGCTCATGCTACTAAATCCTAGCTACTCAGGAGAATTGTGATTCAAAGCCAGGATGGGCAGGAAAGTCCATGAAACTCTGATATCCAATAAACCTCCAGAATCTAGAAGTGATGCTGTGGCTCAAGTGGTAGAGCGCTAACTTTGAGCTGAAGAGCTGAGATACACCCAGGCCCAGAGTTCAAGCCCCACAACCAATAAACAAAAACCCCAAAACTGACAACCTTCTAAAGGGTTCCTTTCCTTATTATTTGCTTTCATGGTCACCTTTGCCAAGGCCCAATAGGGTTTAACCTTCCTAGACCAGATACATCTGTTTCAGAGCCTCACATTTCTTGAGCTTATGGATCTTCAAATAAACTTAGGTGTTATCTGTACCCAGTGCAGATACAAAGTATGAGTTCTTCACAATCTTTCTGAAAGAATGCAATGGAAAGGACAGTTTAAACCGGCTAGACAGGAGACCTACCATCACCTGGACATAGGCCACTCACACTGCAATGCCTGCAAACCAAGAAGGGATTTTTTTCATTTTAAGTGGTTGGAATAAATGTGAGTACTTTGTCATGTAAAAATCACATGAGATTTGAATTTCAGAATTTATAAACAGATTTATTGGGTCATACCATGCCCATTTGGGTTCATTTTCTTATCTTACAACAATAGTGTTTTGCAATTGCAATAAAGAACGTAGGGCCCACAAAGCCTAAAATATTTACTATGTGGCCCTTTGAAGGAAAAGTTTACTGGACTAGGTCATTCAATGGGAATAATTCCTGTTGAAAACGAAAGTTCACACGACAGTTGTGTGTTAAAATTTTCTGCTGATATAAAAACTCAGTATGAAATATAGAAAGAAGTTTTTGTTTTTATTAATCTCTTAAGATACAAAGGAAACGTTTTAAAAAAAGTTTCCCTGTTTTTTCAGTCACTCATCAGTTCCTCTCTGGAAAAGGTGTCATTGCCTATCATGTCCAGCAGATGGCGACTCCAATGATGATTCAATGGTATAGTGACATTTAGACAGGAAGATACTTTATGATTAAAAAAAAAAAAAACCCAAAACACAGTTTGTGAACAGTATGAATTTAGAGATCAGCAAAAGCATGCCAGAGTCAGAAAAGTGTTGATGTGTAAACAGATAAGGGCTTAAAGCTTTTTTGGGGGCCAGGCAAGTGCTTACTTATAGGAAGTACACTATGTTTTTTTCTTTTAAGTTTTTTTATATTTGTTTTTTATTTTTTTTATTTATTTATTGTGAAAATACCACACAGAGGGGTTACAATTACATGGGAAGGTAATGAGTACATTTCTTATCAAGCATTGTTGCCTCCTCTTTTTTTTCCCCTTCCCATCCCTTCCCATTTTCCCTTCTTCCCCCCTCTTCCCCCCCCCACCCCAGCCAAAGTTGTAAAGTTTGTTTTTTGACATAACGGTCTTATACATCTCATTGTTGCCTTAGCTAATAGTCTCAAACTATATTGAGACTACTTGCTAACAAGGCATACCCCTAGACCACACTCTTTTTAAAGTCCTCGTCAGCAATTTAGAAACTGTATTTGTTCAGGGCACTACATTTATATTCTGTTGCACATACTACAGTTTGGATGTGATTTAAACATATCATAATGGTCTATTTACTAGAAACTTAGTATCCCATGTGGGGATATTGAGATGTGGTGGAAAGTCATGAGGTCATGGGATGCCACAATTAGAAGACATTCCTGTAGATTTTACAGGATGGACATTGCCCCCATGAGAATGGGTGTTATTAGTGTGTTTGTCTTAACTCACTCTCCGGCTGTCTCGCTCACCTGGGATCCATCCCCTCACACATTCTTGCCATTGTGTTGCTGTCTGTCTAAGACTCTTACCAGAGCCAATCAGGTGTCAAAACACCAACATTTTATATCGTCTTTAAAAAGTATTATATTTAAGTAGCTGGGCGCCGGTGACTCACACCTGTCATCCTAGCTACTCAGGAGGCTGAGATCTGAGGGTCGCGGTTCAAAGACAGCCCAGGCAGGAAACTCTGTGAGACTCTTAGCTCCAATAAAACCACTAGAAAACCAGAAGTGGCGCTGTGACTCAAGCGGTAAAGCACTGGCCTTGAGCTGAAGAGCGCAGGGACAGTGCCCAGGCCCAGAGTTCAAGCCCCATGACTGACCAAAAAAAAAAGCATTACCATTCAACATAATGTGACTTGATCAATGTCACCACTTTCAACATTCTCACCCATCCCTTCCAAAACACACCTTCCTTGGTTTTGCTTAATTGACATTTTATGTCTTCTGGGGAAGTATAGGGGATTTTTATTGTTCACTTCCTGGTTACAACAAGCCTCCTGTGTCTTTTGGTTCCCATCTTATCCTTTCTTTAAAGTTTCAGTTGCGAACATCATAACATGATATTTAATTTAAAATTTAAAGCATAAAACTTCAAAGTATGATTCTGATTCGGTTATATTTATAAATGAATGAATTCATTGATAAGGATATTGGAAAGAAAAATACAGGCGAATAATTCATTAAAATATTGTGCCTGGGTATTGCCATTTGGTTTTTCTGACTATGATAGTTATATAACATTTTTACATTGAGCATGTGTGACAAATTACCAAGAGAGTTGGTAAGGAGGACCAAAAACGAGGGGAGAGAGACCAAATTTCTTTGAAAAAACATTATTATAATACTATCAATGAATAGAGATATGGTTTATTTTTTTTAATTTTTTTGATGGCTTAGGGGTATCAACTCGGGACCTCATACTTGCTTGACAGGTCCTTTCCCACTTGAATCTTGCCTCTGTGAAATCAAGGAGATTTAATCAGTTTCCTGCTTTATCTTTTTGGAAATATGATGGTTCAGTTAAATAGCTTTCAGAATGACAGTAAGTAAAAGATTCAGAACTCACTAAATAATCACTTATAGAAAAGTCATTTTGAATCAAACCATGTAGCAGTTGTATTAAAAAAAACACATGTACATAAGGGAATGTTTTGTGATATTTTAAGTCTTGTAGTTTATTTTTTAAAAGGTTTTTTTTAGAAAGAATGACTAAGCATTTTTTAAAAGTTCAGTTATACAATAGGGCTTTTGCTGTAACCTTACTATTTAATAATAAACTAAAACAGTGTTTTAGCAAATTTTCCTTTGAAATTTACTCAGTCATCCTGGATTTGTGTAACGATTCCATAGATTGCAGCAAAGTGAAAATGTAAACATCAGATTTAAGGTCAAACATACAAAAGGAACTAAGTTATTTCTTGTTTTCTTTCTGATTTATTTTCTTATTTTTGTCATTATACAAAGGAGTTGCCATTTACAAAGCAGTGTGTCTTGATCAGTGCCACCTTTTAACATTCTTACCCTATCCCTCACAGCCCACTTTTCTTAATTTTGTAGGATATACATTGAGTTCTTGAACTACCTCCCCACCCCTTCATTCACTAAGTTTTTTTATTGTTACATTTAATGAGAAAACAAAGTATTAGCAAATTTTTCTGAGTGGAATTCAAAGCAATTGGAATAATTCTAGACTTCAAACTCCAACAATGTATAGACAAAATGAAATATTTTGTATATGCTCACAGGAGACAGTAAAGTTGTAATATGTCAGCCTTGGAAAATGAGCCAAGTTGGAAGTCAGTACATGAGATTCCTTTTCTGTTCATCTTTTTCAGTGTACTGACTTTACATCATTTGCACATTTAGAAATTATATCCTGCTGTGAAGGAAATGACCAAATGTGGCGAGCAACTATTACACTGGGTGATGTGCCAGGAAGAATAATCAGGTCAAATATTTGTTAGGTGACTCTTATTGATTTGACCAACCTACAACTGAGGTTTCAGATTATTATCTAAAATAGCATGAATGGTCCAATGAGTCAGTGAGAGAGATGATCTTAGTTGAATCTCCTGCAGGCCCATGGAGGGTCTGTGGGTTGTTTCCTGTGTATTACACATTAGAAAGTCTCCAGGGCCAAATGTGGCATGGAAGGCTTGTAAAATATATCTGCCGGTCTATGACATAAACTCATTTAAAACCAAGTACGATTTTTATTTATTTTTTAAATAATTCTACCCATTTTATTTTTTTAATTCTGTAAGTAGTTGTACAAAGAGTTTTACTTCAATATGCTTCTTTATGAGTAAAATGCATCTTGATGGTGTCATTCTGTCATCACGATTCCCCATTTCTCTCAATGCCATCCATACCTTCAGTTACCTAGTTCCAGTTTCACATATGCACATTGAATATTATGACTGCATTGCCCAATCTTCCTCTCTCCCTCCATCTGCCCCTCACTCTCTCCCCTTGATCTCTTCCCCAGCACCCTCTCCCCTGCCCCACCACCAACACGTTTCCCTTCCTGGTGTTCATTTTTGTCAAACTGTAAGTTACTTGTTCAAACCAGTTACACCATTGGAATTCTCCCCAGCGTTTACCACCAGGAATAACTTTTAAATGGAATTAATTATGCTATTATTTCATCTGTGGCACAAGAAGTTCATTCTTGAGAAACGTTTGTTTTTCAGTGTATCCTTTGCAAGACAGTTTATTCTCCCTCCCTGGTTACAGTGTGATCCTGATCCTAAGACCGTTCTCCACATTATAAGAACTTTCTCCTTATGTATTACAGTTCCTTCTAAGTGCTAATTTTATATCTTTGAAGGATCTATTATAAAGCAAAAATAAAACAAACTAATGCCATAGAAACTGTCTTAAGAAGTTACATTTATCTTTGCTTAAAAACCACACATATATTAATAAGAAAGAAGTCTCTGGCCTTCTTCCCTCCTCTTAGTTTTATTAAACATTTACCAATTGGAGGTGTTTTTTTTTCTGGGGTCAGTTCCTTGACTTTGTTCTCTAAATTATTTAGGAGAATCTCTACAGAAACACATTTTAAAAAATATTCTAGTTGTACCAACGTATGAGTACAATATAGTACTTGATGTGCACACACAGTGTCTAATGATTAAATCAGGGTAATGAACAGTTCCATCTTCCTAGACACTTGACATTTTTATTATCATATTAATTGTATGTATATATTGGTGATACTGAGGCTTGCACTCAAGGACTTTGCACTTTGGACTTCCTACGTAGGTTCTCTTCTGCTTGAGCCACACCTCTAGACCTTTTGGATGATTAATTAGAAATGGAGTCTCTCAGACTTTTCTTCCTGGGCTGGCCTCAAACCCCATCCTTCAGGTCTCAGACACCTGAGTAGCTAGTATTTTAGATGTGCATCAATCACCAGTGCCCAGCTTAGAAGACATTTTTAATCTGAATAGAAAGGCAGTTCAAACCAAGCCTAATGGCTTAGTTCTGTAATTACAGTTACTAGGTAGGCAGAGGTTGAGATGATCACAGTTCAAAGTCAACCCAGGCAATAAGTTACCTAGACTCCATCTCAATCAATAAGCCGGGTATGGTGGCATAGCTGTCATCTAAAGTACATGAGAGGCCTAAATGGAAAGTTCACAGTGGATCCAGTCTTCCTCTTTTCCCTAAATATAGCTAAAAATAGCTAAAGCACAAAGGTTTAGGGATGTGACTTAATTGGTGGAACACTTACCTAGCAAGTGTGAAACCCAGAGTCAAAGCTGCAGTACCACCAAAACAACTACCAACTAAACCAACAGAAGTAGATGGTTCAAGGTGATTAGTGACCCACCTAGTGTTGAGCAACAGGAATTTCATCCTTTTTTTTTTTTTTCCAAAATCTGAGGTCAGAACTGGAACTCAGTGCGTGACACTTTTGCTCTGCTCTACCAATTGAGCCATGCCTCCAACCCCAGGAATTTCCTCTTTATATACTAATTGATTCTTTTAATCAGGGACATTATTGCTGAAAGAGCCAGGCTTTGCAGGAAAGGCCTACAGATAGGCCTCTTCCTGATGCATGCAGTATAGCTGATTGGCCACTATATCCAGGACCAGATGTTCCCTTTTGCTCACTTCTACTGAACATAATTGTTCTTACATAAAGGACAAATAAACATGACCTAATGCTTGTCCATTTGAGTCTGTGTTTTCACAGGTTAGGTTACACAACACAATTGTAGGCAGTTAGAGTTGCCCATATGTGGCCCCCTGTCCAGATGTGTAATGCTAAGCAAACAAAATAGTCAGCAAAACTGTCTGTGAATGGGAACAGAAATGAATGTTTCAGATAAGAAATGAGCTCCTGAACTTCATGCCAGAAAATGACTCCATGAATTGAGAAGTCTGGATGATTTCATAATCTCATTGGTTGCTTCTTTATCCCTAGTGGTTTTAGTTTTCATCTGAATTATGTCTGCCTGTAATTTGCTCTTCAAAATGGAAACTACTTATTTTTCCCTCAGTCATGGGGTTTGAACTCAGGGCCTGAGCTCTGTCCCTGAACTCTTTTGCTCAAGGATAGTGCTCTACCACTTTGAGCCACTGTGCCACTTCCAGCTTTTCAGTGGTTGGTTAAATGGATGGAGATAAAAGTCTCATGGGGAGGACTTTTCTGCCCAGGCTGGCTTTGAGCCATGATCCCCATATCTCAGCCTCCTGCATAGTAGGCATGAGCTACCAGTTCCTGGCTGGAAATTACTTTATTCTCCCTACTTTCTTATTTTGTTCTATTTGACCCCCAGAAACCTTTGATCTCCCTAATCAACTAAATTCTCCCCAGCAATGAAGACCTTAGAAGTTCATTCCATGTGTACATTCATTCCAATAGAGTTCATCCTCCCTCTTTTAACATGTTTTATTTTTTTACCTTTTCAAAACTTAGAAGCACAGAGTCTAGTATAGCAGAAAGAGGTGGGCTACTGTATCTACATTTTCTGTTTCTGGAAGGACTGATTTTATTTTATTTTTTATTGTGAAAATACGGTACAAAGGGGTTACAATTACATGAGCAAGGCAATGAGTACATTTCTTATCAAGCATTGTTGCAACCTTCTTTGTTTTTCCCCTACCATCCCTGCCCTCCCACCTCCACATTCCCTCCCCCACCCAACCCCCCATCAAAGTTGTAAAGTTCGTTTTTGACATCTCAACTTGTACATCTCATGTTGCAATGGGAAAGAATGATTTTAAACATCATCATGTATATAAATCCCTAGGGGACTTCACTACAATATAGACTGTGATTCTGAGAGTCTCAGGTAGGCCTGAGGTCCTGCATTTCCAGCAAGCTCCCTAGGTACTTTGAGGCTGCTGGTTCATGAATCATGCTTTGAATAGAAAAACCTTAGAAGGTTCATAAATGCAGTGTTAGGACTGCATTCGGCTACATATAATGAAACAGCAGCTAAGAGTATGTTCTTAGATCTATTCTTACACATTGGGAAATGGAGAGGTGCAAGATGGGGACTAGCATTGCTTTTCTGACTCTCTGTTGATAAGCTAAACATGCCTGTTATCCTCTTGCTTCTCTCTCTCTCTCTCTCTCTCTCTCTCTCTCTCTCTCTCTCTCATTTTTTTGATCGGTTGTGGAGCCTGAACTCTGGGCCTGGGTGCTGTACCTCAGCTCTTCAGCTCAAGACTAGTGCTCTACCACTTGAGCCACAGTGCCACTTCTGGCTTTTTTCTTTTTGCTTATGTGGTGCTGAGGAATCGAACCCAGGCCTCATGCGTGCAAGGCAAGCGCTCTACCACTGAGCCACCTTCCCAGCCCCTCTTTTTTTTTTGGTCAGTTGTGAGGCTTGAACTCTGGGCCTAGGCTCTGTCCCTCAGCTCTTCAGCTCAAGGCTAGCACTCTACCACTTGAGCCACAGAGCCACTTCTGGTTTTCTGTTGGTTAATTGCAGTAAGTCTCATGGACTTTCCTGCCCGGGCTGGCTTTGAACCATGATCCTCAGATCTCAGCCTCCTGAGTAGCTAGGATTACAGACATGAGCCACCATCACCCAACTCTCTTGCTTTTCTCTTAGTGCTCATTCGCGAGAAAGAAAAGCAGATTGGCACTTCAGATTCAGACCTCATGTTTGCATTCAAAGCAGTAAGAAAGGACAAAGCCCATGCCAGCTGTATGCTTTTATCACACTAGCAAATGCTTTTTCAGAATCCCCAAAAGCTCTGGCTTGTTTAACCCTTATCACCTTGGTGTCATGTGGCCAATTCTCACCCCGGGAGGAGCTGGGAAGAGGAGACATCAGGCAATAAGAGGACACAGGATAGTGAGAAAGCAGCCAGTACGACTGCTCTGTCCAAGTTGCTACTACCTTTGTGAAGAAATTTTTATCTAGCTTACCTCTGGTACCTATTCCTATCATATACACTCAAGTACTTGGTAATCCTTCAAAGATCACTTAATTCCCCAGTCCATCAGTTGCTTTTTCTTTAAATACGTTTTTTATTGCAAAAATACACAATACAATCACATGAGCAAGGTAATGCTTCTTATCAAGCATTGTTGCCTCCTCTGTTTTTCCCCTAGCATCCCTTCCCTCCCATCTCCACAACTACATTTCTCCCCCTCCCCCCTCCCTTCCCTCCCTGCCTAAATTGTAAAGTTCCTTTGTTTGTTTGTTTGTGAGAATACTGTACAGAGGAGTTACAATTACATGGGCAAGATAACGAGTACATTTCTTATCAAGCATTGTTGCCTCCTCTGTTTTTCCCCTAGCATCCCTTCCCTCCCATCTCCACAACTACATTTCTCCCCCTCCCCCCTCCCTTCCCTCCCTGCCTAAATTGTAAAGTTCCTTTGTTTGTTTGTTTGTGAGAATACTGTACAGAGGAGTTACAATTACATGGGCAAGATAACGAGTACATTTCTTATCAAGCATTGTTACCAACTCGTTGTTTTGCCTTCCCATCCCTTCCCATACTCCTCCCCTTCCCCCACCCAATCCTCCCCAGACCCCCCACCAAAGTTGTTAAGTTTGTTTTTCGACATAACGACTTAACTTGTACATCTCATTGTTGCAATGGGTCCACCTGTACCCCTAGTTAAACAATTTGTTTTTTTTTCCTTCCCCTCCACAAATTATACCTACATCAAATACAGTGAAAGCAGGGGTTATACTGTGGGGGAGGGACATACAAGCAACATAGAAATCATCTTATAAATATGATAGAAACAATTGCATGAAAGGAAAAAAAACAAAAGAGCATTTTGAATACTTGGGGTTCATTTTCAACATAGCGTCTTGTACATCTCATTGTTGCAATGGGTCCACCTGTATCCCTATTTAAACAATTTGTTTTTTTCCCTTCCATTCCTCATATTATACCAACAACAAATACAGTGAAAGCAGAGGTTATACCGTGGGGGAGGGACATACTGTAAGGTCCGCTCCTGGATGGCTAACAGACTCCACCCTCCTCTCAGCAAAGTCTCCACCCATTACCTGCGTTACCTAGGCAACTGGGACACCTGGAAGAGGTCACCTCTGCATCCGCTGAGGTCACATCTGAATTTGATGTGGCCACACCTTCCCCCCCCCCATACCCTACATAAGGCCTAGCCCAGGCCCAGACGCTCTCTTGCTCTTGCTCTTCTTTTCTGTGCTCTCTCTCTTGCTCTTGCTCTTCTTTTCTGCTCTCACTTCCTCTCTTGCTCTTGCTGCTCTTTTCTTGCTCTCTCTGTTCTATTCTAGCTCTCTCTCTGTTCTTTTCTTGCTCTCTCTCTTTCCCAGCCACGTGGAGTGCCAACCTTGCCTGGTCCCAGCAGGTCTACCCCTTACCTGAATACCACG
>NW_012267366.1:1374804-1411091 GCF_000151885.1 Dipodomys ordii | reverse complement strand
GGGGGGGCAGGGGGAGGATGGGAAGGGGAAACGAAGGAGGAGGCTACAATGCTTCATAAGAAATGTACTCATTATCTTGCCCATGTAATTGTAACCCCTCTGTACAGTATTTTCACAATATAAATAAATAAATCACTCAAGTCTTAGGTATTTTTTTTAATTTAAGTAATTGTACAAAGAGGTTTCAATTGCACAAGTCAGATTATGAGTACAATGCATCTTGATCAGAGTCAACCCCTTTCATCATTGTCCCCAATCTCTCCTAATATCATTTCTACCCTCAATATACCTAGGAGCACTTTCACATATGTGCATTGAACATTATGACATCTGCCCCCTTCTTCTGGCACTTCCCCTCACTAACAAAACATTTTTCAGCTTCCTGGTATTTGTTTAGTCAAGCTGTGCGTTAATTGTTCAGATGAGTTACACCATTGGAATCCTCCTCTATGTATACTATCTTTTAGACAATTTGTGTATACATGCATATGATACTGTATATATCTTCATACATATGTTTTATTTACTTCTACATATGAGGAAAAAGACATGCGTCATTTGTCTATCTAACCCTGGTTTAGTTCATGTAATCTAATTTTTCCTAGATATATCTTTTTCTCTGCAAATGGCCTATTATTCTTTCTGATGGATGAGTAAAATTCTATTGTGTATACACATACACACACATAACATTTTCTTGATCCACCTGTCTGTCGTAGGACATCTGGCCTGTTTCTACAACTTGGCTATTGTGAATAGTGCAGCAACACATATGGACATGTAAGTGTCCTTACTGTATCCTGACCTGTAATATTCTGGATAAATGCCCAATAATGGTATTGCTAGATTATAGGTTTGCTCTGTTTTATTTTTTGAAGAATCTCCAAACTGCTTTCAGAGTGGTTTCATTTCCACCAAAAGTGTAATAGGATTCCTTTTTCCCCAACATCCTTGCCAACATTGATTGCTGTTTGTATTCTTGATAGATATTTTTTAATGGCAACAGAAAACAAACTATGACATTTGCCCAAACTATATCCACTAAATCAGTGACTTAATATACCTAGGATCTTCAGTTTATTAGAGGCTACAACACATGTTCTAGGGGAACATGAAAACAGTGCATTTCTAAGAATGATCTGCAGAAACATTGGATTGTCTTTGTATGTAGCTTTGGGTTTAAAGTCTGTGAGTGTCATGTTATTTAGCTATGTAATACACACTCAAGTTCGTTTTCAAGCCACATGGGTTGTTCTGGGGGTTTAAGTGAGAGGATGTAGTAAAGGTCTCAGGAATGAAATAAACCTTCCAAAGCCCACCTTTCCTCATTGGTACTCTTCAGAACACCCCTGTTCTACTTTCTACTGCTTCCATTTTTGATATTAGGATGTCAGAAAGATGCTGCCAGGAAAAGCATAGTATGGAAGACTGTGTGATCCTAACAAGGGGTCGGTACTTAAAAGCTTTGTTAAGATGAAAATAAAACTAAATGCAAATATAAGTCATTCAGCATTTCTCTGTTGTTCATTATTTGAAAGTTTCAACTTTCACCAAACTTTGCATAGTGTAGATAACTAAAAGCTGATGAAGGTCATAGACCAGATTAAACTTAATAGTGTGACTGGTGCCTTAACATATTTTCTACAAGTTATGTCAGTGGGTGGGGTTGGGAGAGATGGAAAAAATGTTGGAAAAGATGGTATTGATCGAGATGCATTGCATTCATCAACTGACAAGTTGAACTGAAAAATCCCTTTGTACTTGAAGCTAATAATAATAATAATAAAATTCATGTCAAGCTAGGTATAGTTTTATACATCTGTAGTCCTAACTACTTGGAAGACAGAAATAGGTGAATCACTTGAGCCCACACATTTGAGACCAGCCCGGCATCATACCAAAACACTGTCCAAACAAAACAAGAAGGAAAACATCCCATAGCACACCAACTAGCATCTGAACTGAGGATAACTTACAGCAGACAGAACTTGGGCAACAAAGTTAATTTTCTAAGAAAGTAGAGTGTTGATTCTCCAGAAATGACAGCTTCATACCTAAGATTTGGGACCCAAATGGAACCTTTGCTATTGCAGCAAAGTTCACAGGCTGGCTTTTAGCCCTGCAATATAGTGATTCCCCTTTCCAGTTGTTCCTAAGGTTGTAAAAATGATTGGTCATATTCATGATGCAGGATTAGTAGGCAGGAGATGGAGTAGAGCCAATTAATTCATTAAACCCTATGAATGTCTGATCAAGGCTTTGGGGCTTTCAGGGACATAAAAATATTTGAGACTTGAAATCAAATTTATAGATCCAAAAATACAAAGTGAGATCTGTAAAATAGAAATGAATAAATGTTTAATTAAATGTCTACAAAGCTTAACATTATGTCAACTTCAATAATTAATAAACTTAGTATCTATAAACATTTCACTACATTTTAAAAGCATCTGTAAGTTATATTTTCTCACTTTGTGAAAGTTAGTGTTCAGGCATGGTAACAGCTGAGATATTATAACCAGTTCATAAATCAAAAGTTACTTTTAGTTAAATATCATAAAACATAATTAGAAAAATTATGAATTTTTAATGTTTCCTGTGAGATGTGTGTTTATTTCAACATGGTTTATATAATGTAGAAGAGAAATTCTCAAAGTCAAAAAGCATTGAGCTACATTACATTTAGACCAGTCCTGGGCATAAACACATAGCTAAATATTAAAATGTTTGCGCTCATAAGCACCTATCTTCTGTACCTGAATAATAAAATTACTATTTGATAGGCAATTGTACTTATTGTTAGAGAAACACTAAGATTTAAGCTTTAATGAGAAATTCTGCCCTCATCACGTCTGCCTCCTATCCAAAATCTTTACCAATCAAATATTTAAGGCTTTTCAAATATAATTTCTAAGACTTGGTTTTCATGGAATATCACAATGCATTCCTAATTGATCCATTCCTTTCAGATGAACAGTTTATCTCTAGCCATTGACATTGCTCATTCCTGTTGCCCCCCCCCCTTTTTTTTGAGAGGGAGAGGTGTAGTTCTAGTGCTTGAACTTGTAGCTTTGTGCTTTCACTCTGGTTATTTTTTTTTTTGGCTAGGGCTAGGGCTCTACCACTTGAGCCACACCTCTATGTCTGGCTTTTGCTAGTTAATTGGAGTTAAGATTTTCTTGGAGTTTTCTGCCTGGGCTGGCTGTGACCTTTGAACCTCAGAAGGCAGCCTCTTGAGTAGCTCAGATTACAAGTGTGATCCACCAATATCCACTGACCCCTTGCCCTTCTAAATACAGTCTTTATCTGAAAGAACACTCCTTAACCTTATTCCTCATTTGTCTATTGTTTACCAAGTCTACTCTGAGCAAGGCAATCTCTCGTATAGGGATTTGGGAATGTAAAGGTGAATGGCATGGTCTCCACATCACAGACCTAATTAATGATACACCAGGTTACTTGTTAGGATGCCACCTTAAAATCTGCAGCTAGGAGAAATTCAGACTCCAAGGACCCAATCCAGACTGAGTGAACCATAATTTTCCCTTTAGTAAGACTTGTACACCAATGTCTCAGCAGCAACCATGGGGTAAGAAAGTATAGCTAGGTGAATAGAATGGCACTTTATTCAATGGAAGAGTACATGTATGATCTAAATTCTCCTCAGGGCCTTCGGCTTCTACCTCTCTGATATAGTACTCTATACTTGGAACCACAGCTCCACTTCCAGTTTTTTGGTAGTTAGTTGAAGATGAGAGTCTCACAGACTTTCCTGCCCAGGCTGGCTTTGAACCACAATCCTTAGATCACAGCCTCCTGAGTAGGTAGGATTACAGGCATGAGCCACCAGCACTTGGCTTTTGTTGTTGTTGTTTGTTTTTAGTTTTTGAGCCTGGAAACAAGATGATCTCCAGGTGAATTTATTTTCCTGCAAATGAAGAAAATTTCACTTTCTTGTGACTATTTCTCCAGGTTATGTTATGCATGTATATAGTGTTTTCTTTATCTATTACATGTTCTTGCTCTATGATATGTTATGTGCATATTC
Organism: Dipodomys ordii; assembly: GCF_000151885.1. Lineage (NCBI taxonomy): Eukaryota > Metazoa > Chordata > Mammalia > Rodentia > Heteromyidae > Dipodomys > Dipodomys ordii. The sequence continues at coordinate 1,407,043 of NW_012267366.1, read as the reverse complement.
AGTGTTTTTTTCATCCATTCATTGTTTGAGCACTTTGGCTTTTCCCACAGTTTGTCTCTTGTGAACAGAGCTTCAGTAAACATTGGTATGCCCAAGAAATAAGAGCAAGATTGGACAAATAGGGTTACATCAAAATGAAAAGTTCCTTCCCAACAAAAGAAACAGTTACCAGAATCAAGAGACAGCCCACAGAAAAAGAGAAAAATCTATGCCAAAGTTTCACTGGCATAGATTTACAAAGATCTCAACAAATTAAACAGAAAGAGAACCTATAATCTAATTAATAAATGGGGAAACAAATGGCATAGACAGCTCTCAAAGAAAGAAATACAAATGAATAATAAATTCATGAAGAAATGTTCAACATCTTTAGCCATAAAGGAAATGCAAATGAAAACTACACTAGGAATCCATCTATCCCACATCTCACAGAATGGTTCTTCTCCATTTGGATTCCATCATTTGTTATATTTATTACTTACTGACCAGCTCCCATGAGACAGCCCCTAACTGATGAGTCACTCAGTAAGTCAGAGATGAAGTTGCTTTTCTTTTTTAATTGGTCCATCCTCATTGCTTTCTTGCGTTCACAGTAAAGAATGAATTATATCACAACATGCTCATGCATTGTATACTATCAACAGAACATACAGGGAACATCATGCTTTACTTTCAATTAAGATTTTTTGTGTGTGTGGTCGTGGGGCTTGAGCTCTGGGCCTGGTGCTGTCCCTCAGCTCTTCAGCTCAAGGCCAGAGTTCTACCGCTTGAGCCACAGCGCCACTTCCGGTTTTCTGAGTGGTTTATTGGAGATAAGAGTCTCACAGACTTTCCTGCCTGGGCTGGTTTTGAACCACAATCCTCAGATCTCAGCCTCCTGAGTAGCTAGGATTGCAAACATGAGTCACTGACGCCCGGCTCAATGAAGATTTTTTTTTGCATGGAGAAATATATGCCTTTTGTCATTTTTATTGTTCCCGTGTAGGCAAATTGGTACTACAAATCAAGATTATCAAAGCAATTATCTAAGATCAAGAACTCAGAGGCTTGAAGTGTAGGACATGGCTTTATATTAACCAAGTCTCATGGGTAATTTTAACAGCTAATGTTCTTTTCAAGATTTTTCCATTGGCATGTTACATGTCTATATAAGCTATGGCCTGCATTGTACATTTTAAATCCCTGATTGTAAATTTCAAATGCTATAGCCCCCTCCCCAAATCTAGTATTTGAAGTGATAGATGTATTTATTAACTTGATTTAATTTTTCTACATTGCATTCATAAACAATAGCATCACTTTGTATGCCATAAATATATACATCTGTGGTTTGTCAATTTAAAAATAAAAATTAAAAATTGTATGGTTTGCAAACAGCACTAGGCTCCCAAGAAGAAAACCAATGAATTAAAGCATTCACAATAATAACTCATGGAAAAACTTCAGTGTAATGAATACTGTTAGAAGAATTCATGTTTTGAATGCAGAAAATTGAACTATTAATGGCTAATTAAAAATTATAGTCCTCTTGGTCTGGATACTAGTAATTTTGGAGTTCTTTTAAACATGAATTTCCCATATTTTATAAATATTTGCCTTCAGTCTATAAACTATAGGGCATACTAACTATAAATCGTGTCACAATAGTAATAATATTTAACATATCCAGATGCACTGTTTTGTAGGGAAAAAAATGAGGGTTTTTCTTGTTTCCTTTGGCAGCTGAATCTTCTATTTGCACAAAAATAGTTAGCAATTTCTCATCACTCAAAGTGGAAGGAAATTAAGAGGGCTATTCTCCAGCATAGGGATCACATTTTTCTCAAGCCCTGCAAATGTGAGTCTCAGGATGCTATCATATGACTTCCATTGGACACCAGTCTCCAGAGATGAAATGGGAATCTGTAGATGTCTGCATGATGCTGACTGTACATCCCAAACTACCCAACACACACACACACACATACACACACACACAACTAATCCAGCTTCCACAGATCCAAAGACAGATGCTAAATGCTAACACCATTTAAGTGGTTTCAGTGGTTGAGTCATTCTCTTCTTTAGTTTTGTCCCTCTTTCAGTAATAGCCACAGAATGGCTGCAGGCTTCTGACAGTGGGTGGCTGGCACCATTGTCCATCAGTGAGCTGAAGTCTCCTCTATTAGTCTTATGCATTTACTATTTGGAGGGAAAGGAATGACTTGGAAGGTATAGGTTCTCCTGCCTGATCCCCTCTCTCACAGCCTACCCCAGAGGTGTGTGTGTGTATGGGAATTGTTATCTGTGACATTCTAATATGGAAGCCAGGCAAGAAGAATGGTGTGTCCCGTTGAGATCACATAGCCTTTCCCAGGCAGAGCATGTTTTAGCATGGTCTGCCCATCTGTTGGCCTCTTCTATACCACTGGCTTCACAAGCAATCCACCCACCGATCTCCATACCCTAACGTCAGGTGCCTGGCTACTCTAAGGACCTCACAGTTCAATGAGACTGATTTGAATTTGGAATATTCTCTGGTATTTGCTTAGGTTTTGAGTTTCATTATTTATACCTTAAATCTGCTTAATATTCCTCAGTATGTAATAGGCCATAACCCATATAATACCTATTTAACATTTTTACTAAAACTTGTTATTTTCTCAAGTTTTCCTCACCCTAAAGCAACCTAAGTTCCAGATAGCTCTAGATTTGAATGTACCTTTGAAAACTGATCACCAGTCCAATATATATACATATATGTATATATATACATATATATATGTATGTATATATATATCGTTTTACTTTTTTGTGTCTATTAATTATATAGCACTGCTTTTCATGATCATATTTCAGACATGTATATAAAGTTTGACTCTTTTTAAGATAAAAGATCGGTGGCCAGGTAGATGGCAGGTCAGGAGAAGGAGACTTGTGTCAGGGAGACAAGTTCAGTCAAGGCTGAAGGCCTGATCCTTGGTAAGAACACTGGTCATGCCGAGGGGAGGATGATTTGGATAGGCATCCAGGGAACAAAATTCATTTCTAAACTACTAATAGCTCTGAAAGTTGAGAAGGCCTGTGGGTTGATTATTGTGATAAGTTTGATTTTTATTTGGTCTGATGTAGCCATGACCTAAGGGGAAAACATGGTGCTGTATATAAAAACTACAATCATGTACCTATATAGGTAGGTAGGTGATAGATTCCAAGAAAAGAACTTATTTTGACTTAGATATACCATTGATGAACCTTTACAAGGACCATGTCCTCAGACCTAGTTGCAGATCAGAAATGTAAGAAGACAGAGCCACCTGCTTTGTACAGTTAGCGAAATGGAGTTGGGTTTTTAGAACTTGGGGATGAGGAGAAAGACAATACATTTAGGTGACTGGGGTCTAGGGACAGAGTCAGTAATAGTGTCCTCTGTAGAAGCAATAGCTAAGGCACTTCAGAAGGCTGCTGGTGCCTGCTTTTCAGCAGTTTCTGGAACTATATGTCACTTCACTTTTTCAGCCTTTGGTGGTCTCTGTTACCCGGTTTACCATTTGGTTCCATTTTACCTTGGCAATGAAGAAGAGAAAGTTATGAGCACACAAGCTGAGGCCAAGTAGGTTGAGGACACAGGGAGCAAAAGCCTGGAGAGATGACTAACCACGGATGTTGACCAGAATTTTCAGTGAGAAAGCCTTCACCTCAATACTATATACATAGCCAGAAATCCTTAAACACGCAGAACTGGCCTATGGGTGGTGAAGTGAGAGAATCCCTATACTCTAATTAGTTAAGTTCGATATTCAAGAACCTAGTAATTCATAAGACAACTACTCCATTTATCATACTATCTAATCATTTGCATCAGAATCCAAATGCGGACTTCAAACCTATTCAACTGACTTTGATCACACTGCTCTAGTATCTTCATGGATTATACATGAAAATTACTTCTGCTTCTGAAAGTCTGCTATTCTAAAGTAACCTGCCTATTTGACTGCTTTAAGTACTGTCTAGCATGGTAAAGTCTTGCAAATCATGTTCAGAACTCTTTTTTGGGGGGTGACCATATTGTTTATTAAGGTCAAATGTGTTTTCTTGGGGTTTCTTCTCATTCCCTCTTTGATGATTTTATTTCAAACAGATCATGGAGTGCATCTAATTAACACCCTGTATCTCTCTCTAATCAGTTCAATTTTTTTTTGCACAGCCAGAAAGAAGGAAATGTTTTGTTTTGTTTTTAAACCTCAGAATGATTTATTCACTTTATAGCTGGAGGGGATTTTATTTTCTTTTGCCAGTGGAGGCATGTCGTCCTGAGCTAAACAGAGCATTGTAAATTCTGAAGTGAAGAAGAAATTCACCCACTTAGTTCCATTTTGTATGAATCATATCCTGCTAGAAATTCTGAGCACTTTTCCCTAGCTCTTTGGGACTACCCTTTTTCCCTCTGCTAGAGTGGAGATTTCTCCTCAGTGTACTTAAAAAAAATAATTATGCCGCTTATGTCTTTTCTCATTATACCAGAAACAGGATAGTCAATGTATATTTATTTTCTGTAATGAAATACACTAAGTATTTGCCTGTAATTTTCTACCCAGTGGAAGAAAATGTGGTTTTATTTATTGCCTCTAATTCTTGTTACTAATTATATCCTTTAGGATGTAATTATTGTTATATATACTGATAGGTTTTAAAAAGGCGGACGTGTCAAGTCAAAATGTAAGGTTCAAATCAAGCTACTTGCATCCTGCACATGTACTGTAGAGCAGTCAGAGGGAGTAGTGAGTTGCATAAGGAACAGCTCCTGGGAGCCAAAGAAGGCTGCTGCTGGTCATGGCCATGGAAGGATATTCCCAGAGCGCTTGGCGTCAAGGCTTGTGTAACTTGCTTCTTAGGTTTCTTGCACTACACTCTTGGCCACAAGCATAAGTATTTGATTTCCTAGAGAAAAGTCCAACTTTAACTAGGAGTATATGCTAACTCCCAATAGGCAAGCAAGTACAACTTTCTTAGGAGGCAAGACATTGACAGGTGGAAATGCCTTAGCTTGCTTTCTTCAGTAGTGTTGATGCCAGCTTTTCAAGACTTGATATTTCCTGTAAAATAATATACTAAGGTATCAAAACATGCTTCTGTGTGCTATGGCTTTTGAACATGATCACTTGGTATTTCTCTTCCTTATTGAGAACCAAGGGTGAATGTGTAAAGCACCCTTGTAATTGCTCACTAAAAGAAACTTTTCATCTTTAAAACCATTATAAAAACATTACATACATTATAGTAACCATGCTGTCAATAGGGATATACATACCAATCTGCATGCGTGTATATGCATATGTTTCTATGTATGCATGCTCAGAAAAACAATTAGGACACATTAGAATTGTTACTTAGAAAGTAACTATATTCTTATTTTTCCTTTAAAGAAGTTAGCAGTCTAGAATTGCGTGTATAAGGAATTACTGATGTAAGAATGTTGTTCGGTCCCCTTGCCAAAATTTAGTGTGATTCTATTCAAAGTTGTTCCTATGGTGAAAAAATGTCATTAAAGTATATCTGAGGAAAATAAAATTCATTAAATGTAAAACATTTGGCATATTCAGATTGGAGTTGCAAAAGCACCAGGCAAAGTAGTTTAAAAAACAGAATCAATTGAGCAAGTGATATTAACTGGAAACCATCTTTTTCCAAAATATAAAGAACAGTGACACAGCTATTTTCTATTCTGCAAAACAGTTCTGAGTTAACGAGGGAAGTCTGGCTCCAGCAAAGACCACCAGACTCGGAGCTAAAGATAGTGCTGATGACACAGTCAGTTCACCCAACTCACATTCTTGTGGCGACCGAGTAACAAAGGGAAAGTTTTATGGCATCTTTTATGTCTCCACATTGAGGGCAAAGCTCACTTTCCTGTGCATTCACTTTCCTGTGTATATCCCAAGATTTTTGGTGCACATATTTTGGGTTACTTCTTGGAATTTTCCTGCTTTTTACTATACCAAGTGTTACTTCTTTATATTTTCCACAGCATGAATGAACGCAACTTCAAAAACAACACCATACATTATAGAAGTTACTCTAAAATCACAGATGGATTCTTTGAAAGCCTTGGGATGGAAAGAGCAGTGTAGAATGGAGAAAAAAGTCCTTAGTCTCTATAATGTGTTATTGCATAAGTATTATAAAGGGAAAAGTTATTGCATGGTCATTATGGAATTAATCAACTTACTGAAAACCAAATTCATTTCAGAAAACATGAAGGTGAACATTTCCATTAAGAGTTTTTTTTATAGAAATTGTAAAAATTGTGAAAATGAATTGGCTGTTGTAAGCAGTTGTAAGCAATTGATCTAAATGATTGATCTAAATGATTGGAGAGGAAATTGATGAGTGATTAGCCTTCACAACAGTTTCTATTTTCTATCAACTTCGAAATCTACTAAACCATGAAAAAAAAGAGTGCTGAGTGAGCTGGGTGCCAGTGGGTCATGCCTACCATTTATAGCCACTCAGGAGGCTGACAGCTGAGGATTGCTATTTGAAGCCAGGTCAGGCAGGAAAGTCCATGAGTCTCTTATCTCCAATTAACCTCAAAAAAGCTGCACATGGAGGTGTGGCTCAAGTATCGAAATGTTATCCTTGAGTGGAAAATGCTCAGGGACAGCACTGAGGCCCTGATTTCAAGCCCCATTACCAATGGCGCGCGCGCGCGCGCACACACACACACGCACACACACACACACACACACACACACTCTGAGGATACTGGAATTCTTTGCCTTCCTCCTCTTCCTCCTCATCCTTCTTCTTCTCCCTCTTTTTCTCTCCCTCCCTCTCTATTCTTCCTTCTCTCTCTCTTTCTTTTCTTCCCTCTCTCGCTCCTACCTTACTCTATCTTTTTCTCTCCCCCCTCTCCCTCCTATCCCCCTCTCCCACCTATCCCCCTTCCTTTTTCTTTCTTCCCCTTTCCTCCTCCCCTCAATTTCTCTGCTCCCCTTCCTCCCTTCCTCCCTTCCTCCCTCTCCCTCTTCCTGGCTGCCATAAGGTAAAGACAACTTGGTTCTACCATAGATTCTCTGCCATGATGTTCTGAACCACAATAGGCCAAAGCAGTGGTGCAAGGTGATCATAAACCAACATTTCTGAAACCATGAACCAAAATATATCTGTTTATTATCTCTGGTATTGCTCATGGTGACAGAAACCAGAGTAACCCACTTTGAGCTTCAGAGTATTTTCTGCATGGTAATCTTTGCTGAAGAAAAATGATGCAAACTGCCAGGCATTGTAGTAATCAACAACTAACACTTCTGGAAACGGCCCTGAGAGACCATCTCAGTTGTCATTTCTCATTGTCACTCTCCACCTCCCACTAAGAGGGTATATCCACTTTGCAACCTGTCAGCCTTTGGCTCCTGACCTTCCGCTGCCTGTATTCTCCTTCCCATGCTTGTTTGTAGTCCTTAAAGCCAAGTTGGGTAGAGAGAAAGTAATCCTTGTTGACAGAGTTTCTTCTTCTTTGTCTGTATTCTAAACAGTTGTCTTTCAAAGAACTATGAATTTATCTCCATCTCATACATATTGGGCAACGAGAACCTAGATGTAGGATGAATCCGCTTATTTGCAGAAACTTTTTTGTGCTGGTACTGGGGTTTGAACTCAGCGCCACAGTGCTGTCCCTTACCTTTTTCCGCCCAAAGCTGGCTCTCTGCCAGTTGAGCTATACCACCACTTTTGATTAATTGGAGATAAGAATCTTACAGACTTTTCTTCCTGGGCTGGATTTGAACAATGGTCCTCCAATCTCAGCCCTCATTTTCCCAAATTGTTTCTTCCATCATCGCCACAGTGCTGTGATACTTGGGAAATTCTTTCAAAAACTACTCATTTTCCATGTGAATTAGTCATTTAAGTGTCCAGCTCTCCTATGTAATTCCCCTTGTGGTTTCTGTTGAAATAATGAGGTAAAAGACTTTAAAAATGTGTTCTACAAATTATATTTCAAAGCTTAGAAGTAATGAAAGGTATATGTTTACGTCTTGCTTCATAAGACATACATTTATTTTCTTTCACAACTAGAGTAAATACAAGGCCATTTGGTTTATATAGCACTCACTCATGGTGGGTAAGAGAGTAAATAAAGATACCCGACATGCTTTAGGGAACTGTTATCACTCTTCTCACCGTCAGACTGGCTAAAGGGACTGCAATTGTTGAAAGGTTTTACCAACATGATATGGTTAATTAGGGTCAGGAAGAGTTCCTTGAATCCTGGAGTTATGTTTAGTTAGTCTGCTTACTGCTGATCCCTTGAATTCTCTTAGATGTTTATGACCATGAATAGTGACCTAGGAACTAATCTTCATAGCAGAAGGTGAAATAGACTCCAGAAAACCACACAAAAGATTTGGATGGATAGTGATTTTACAGTAATTCTCATGGAGATCTCGGTTATTAATTCCCCCCCCCCCAATAGATAGTCTCCTTGACTGTTTGTTGACTTTCCCTACCCCAAAATAGACGATTTTCTTTCCCCCTTGAGATATGGAGCTAATTGTAGCTCTGCTGACTGGCCTCTACAAGCTGAAGAGGATCCTGACATCCATCTCAGCATCCGTTTCTGGGTCTTGTCAACTCTTGTATTTATTTAAAAGAGGATGTATTACCAGATCAAATTAGCCTAAGCACCAAATTTAGGTTTTTGAAAAAGTAAAAAATAAGAAAAAATTGCACAAGAGTTTGCGCCATCTAATATGAATAGAAATATTTGTGTAATGTTTTTTAAAGAATTATTAAAAGCACAAGAGGCCATTCCACTGGTGGCAGCGTCTGCATGCATGCATGCATGCGTGAGAGCCACAGTGCCAGCACGCCCTGCAAGGCAGATACCAATGGCCGATGAGCCAAAACTAAATGTCATTCTGGAAACTGTATTTTGAGTGAAAGTAGATTAAAAAAAAAAACCTAACCTCTTTCCCTTTTCTTTAATCACACAGGCACTGCCTTTTTCAGGGTGATTATAGCTCTGTGGGTTGAATCAGAATACCTGGCCTCTTTAAAACAGGGGATCATTTAAAGCCTCTACCAGGTTTCTAATGAGAATCCAGACTTGGTTTTTCTCAGGACATGGAGAACTTCAGGATTGATAAAGCCCTTGCTTTCAACTTTCTTTGCATGTTTAAGGTATCTACAGTTAGCATCAACGGCTTTGGGGATTATTCTCTTAGTCTGAATTCCCTGCAGCCAAATGGGAATCAACTCAACTTCCACCTCCTGAGAGAAGTCTTCTTCCACCCCTGTAGCTAAAAGACCCACCAGCCGCTCTGCTTTCTATCTTCATAGGACTTAACCAGTTCTATTAATTTTGCAGAACTAGTTTGTTTTATTATGTGCCTCCTTTCATGAATTGGCAAACTTTCTGAAAGTAGGAACACTTTCTTTACAAATTCCTGCTGCATTCCAGCAGTCTAGAGGATTGCTGGGCCATAGTGGTTGCTGAATATATACTTGATGATTGACTAGGGGCAGAAACCACAGTCAGTCATGTTTTTTGATACACTATCTCAAAATATGCTTTAACTAAAACTTGGAATCTCAAGCTCACCTACTGAAAACTATCCATTTGAATCAGGTTAGCTAAGTGATCTATGCTAAAAAAAAAAAAGTCAGTTGTGGAAAAATGGTGTTTCCAAGGTCTTGTAGTTGCCTCTGACAAAAGGCTTTGTATTCGAAATTTTGTTTTCTTAAAATGGAGGACCAAACAATGTCCCCTCTGTTACTCCTTTTCACTTAGCTGTGGTTTTAGAGTTTTTGAGGGAAGATAGAAAATAAGGTAAAAGCAAAATTAACCAGTCCCCTACCCCCATAAAAATTGCTGACCAAGAAAAAAAAAGAAAAACAGAAAATGGTCTTTCTCATCAGTTTTTCCTCCTTTTTCTTTTCTTCTTCTTCTTCTTCTTTTTTTTTTCTGTGCTGGTAGTGAGGTCAGGGCCTTATGTTCTTCCTTTAACTTTTTCCTCTCAAGGTTGGCATTTTACCACTTGAGCCATACCTCCACTTCTAACATTTGTTGGTTAATTTATGATGAGTCTCTCAGATTTGTCTGTAGGGCCTGTCTTTGAACCAAGATCTTCAGATCTCAGTCTCTTTGACTAGCTGGGATTGTAGGCATAAACCCCTGGCATTTAGCTTTAAGTCTTATCAAATGGAGATCCCATTGTGATCTGGGCCTTTACTTTTGTCGCGACCGCCTCGACCAGCAAGGATGACGCGACAACAGGTTCTTCTTTCAGACGGTTTATTCAGGACCTTGTTTACAGCTTCTTTTCTCCTACTTCTCTCCTGCCCGCTTCTTCCTGCTTCTCCTTGTTTCTCCTTCCCATCCGCCCCCGCGCTCCGGTTATAAGCCTCCTGGATGGCCAATCCTGAAGCGCCACGTGGCATATACTGATAGGGCTGCAAACACGGAAGCAAACTAGGAGCCAAGTCATAGCCATATAAGGAGTTGTTTTTTACAGAGAGCACTCCTCACGGGGAAGACGGAAGGCGGAAGCGCCATCTTAGGTCGCAGCCGCACCACGCGGCCCCGCCATTTTAGCTACAATGTTGCTTTTGCAGCCGTCTTTGGTCGCGGCTCCTGCAGCTCTCCACAACTTTAAAAAGCTGATGATGCTCTACATAGTAACAATAATTTGAGCTCCTAGAACAGACAAAAAAAAAAAAAACAGTTGACAGTCCTTGGGGCTCTGCTCTGTCCAGAAAGGGCTTAAAGTCACCATTACCAATTACTCCATCCTTCGAGGTGTTTGGAGTTATGTTTTATCTGGCCCTCTCATTCCCAATGTTTTTAATTTGCCTTTAAAAAAAACAACAAATGTCAAACCAGGACACTAAAACAATTTATGAAAACAAATGCTTTGTCTTGCTAAAAATTGGTAATAATAAATCCATTTGGCTTGGAAGTCTACATGTGGCCACTCAGCTGACACTCCTCTGGAAACTCCACGCTGCCTCAAAACAGCAATCTCCCATTTTAACAAGTTCTCTGCTAAGGTAAAAACATATGGATTTTTCATTATGGCCAATGCATACTTCGGAATATACATTCAATTCTCAATTGGTGACCTGAAAGGATGCATGAACAAATAATTCAAGAAACAGATTTATTTTCATTTTAATGTTAGGAGATTTATAACTTGTTTTAACTATATATTGTCAGCATTTTCCTCCTGGTATGGGAGTTGAAGTTCAACCACTTGAGCCACATTCTCTCAACCATTTTTATTTTATTTGTTTTCTTTATAAATAGAATCTCATCTTTTTCCCCAGCGATGGCCTAGACCTGGAGCCTTCTGCGGATGCATATTTATGTTGGGAACATAGGCACACATAGGTCTCTCACTTTTTACTCAAGCTAGCCTTAAACCTTGATCCTTTTGATCACTGCCTCCAGAGAACATGGGGTTATAACATGAGCCACTGTACTCAGTCTTTCAACAAATCTTCAATCAACTGTAAGGAAGAGGCTACAATGCTTGATAAGAAATGTACTCATTATCTTGCCCATGTAATTGTAACCCCTCTGTACAGTATTTTCACAATAAAAAATACAATAAAATAAAAAAATAATTTATCACTGTTAAGCCAAATTAAGTGAAAAAATGAACTGAACTGAAAATGAATTAATTTATGGCATGGAAATATTCTCTTTATAACAATGTTAAACTGAATAAAATTGATAATAGTGTGTTAGATGGTATGAATTCTACTTTCAGGAATTTGTCTATGATATTATCCTGAATTGTACCTGAGATGGTAATTCACTGTTATTTTCTTGTTTCTATGCTGCTCCTTTGATCATTTCTTAAGTAAACAGAGCAGACACTATGCTTCTCCTACTTGTACGTGTTTCGTTGCAAGCGGAGTTGCCAACAATGTGGTCAGAGAGACACACCGATATGAAAACATGCTGGCTGTATGCAAGATTGCCTTGATGGCTCTGAGATGTAAACACTATCAACAAAGGATCATATGTGTTCTTTTGTTTGTGTTTTCGAATTCAGGACTTTTAAATGAAAGGGTTAGGCAATCACATCAAAGTTGATTAGGTATTTCCCAAAATCAGGCTATCAAGTAGTTTAAACATATTTTTTTATAATTTAATTTTATTTTATTTGTGAAGATACTGTACAGAGGGGTTACAATTACATGGGCAGGATAATGCGTACATTTCTTAAGCATTGCAGCCTCCTCTTTTGTTTACCTTTCACATCCCTTCCCAGCCTTCCCCCTCCCCCCCAATCCCAATCTTTCTCCTTCCCCCCCCTTCCCCCCCCACACCGACATTGTAAAGCTCGTTTTGGACATGACAACTTGTACTTCTCATTGTTGCAACAGGTCCACCTGTATCCTTAAGCAACTGGTTTTTCCCCATCTCCGCCACAAGTTATACTGACATCAAATATAGTGAAAGCAGGGGTTATACTGTGGGGAAGGGACATACTCATTAACTTAATGATTCAGATTGTATCATATACTCCAGCCAAACAGATCCTTTCTTGGCCTTCTGCTTTATCTGAGTAATCTGTTTGGAGACACTCTTTTCTCCAGCATTCAATTTGTAAGTGCTCCAATTATCATCTGGCCACATTGATGGGAATTGGGGCGGGTCAGGGGGGAAGGGGTCCTCAAAAGGAATTGTTCTGAAAGATAAAAGAAAACTTAATGACAGCATCTTCTCAAACCTTAGGGCTCAGTTTGTCTTTAAATTTGTAAATCACAAGCATTAGATGTACAGAAAGCTCTCTGTATCTGGAGTTCTACTGTCAGTGGATTTGATCAGCTGTGGATCAAAAACATTTGATGTGCATAGATAGATATTCATAGGAATATGCATAGATATTTTTCTCGTCATTATTCTGTAAATTATATAATATAACTATTTGCATATCATTTAAATTGTAATAGTTCTAGCAAAGGGTGTGAGATTGAAATACATTTCATTTTATACAAAGCATGTGAGAATCCATAGATTTTTTTATTGTTGGGAATTCTGGAACTATTTCCTCATGGATGCCAAGATACAATTGTAGATTTATTTCATCATCCTAAGGATATCTAGAAAATTGCAAAGCACTTTATACAAATTCACATTTAATGCACACACACTAAATGCACCTTGAATGTCACTTATAAGAGTAATGTGTCCAGTGTGAGAATTCATAACATAAGAATATACCATTCATGAAAAATATCCATAGATTATCTTTAAAGAACTAGATAGAGCTGGGCACTGGGGGCTTATGCCTATAATCCTAGCTGCTTAGGAGATTGAGATCTGAGGATCATGGTTCAAATATAACCAGAGGAGGCAGGATAGTCCATGGGACTCTTATCTCTAATTAGCTACCAAAAAAAAAAAAGGCAGAATTGGAGTTGTGGCTCCAGTGATAGAACACCAATCTTGAGTAAAAAAAAGCTAAGGGACAGTGCCTAGGCCCTGTATTCAATCTCCAGTACTGTAACTGTACCTGCCGCCACCCCCCCCCCCGCAAAAAAAAAAAGCCTAGGTAGAAATAACAGTGGTAAAATGAAAGATTTACTGTGCAGGAAGGAAGAATTGAACCATTTTAATAAGCGAAAGTTTGCAAAGGAGATACAGAGCTTCAGCCAATTCCCTTCTGTGCTCCAAAAGTAGAAGGGCAAGTAGCACATATTAAAGTATGATGTTCCTGTTTATGTATATGTTTTTTTGATGACCTTGATGTTATAGCATTGCTCACCAGATATGACATTCAAGAAGTATAATTGGAAGTAGGTGGACTTAGACATTGGACATATATAGATGTAAGCCATAGATTTATGAGATAAGAATAAGAGTCTATATCTCACAGTAATTCTATATGGAAGCAAAATATGGAGAATTGTTCCTGTATACTCAATGCCTAGGAAATGTTAACCCCTCCTTTCTCCCTTTCTCCATACTTGACCCCTTCACTTCACACCTTTCATCCTGACAATGTGGCCCAAATCATGTGCACTAGGGAAATTAGCATGACATTTCAATTTGCCACATACTTTGCATAGAAAACATATTTGAGGGCTGGGAAGGTGGCTCAGTGGTAGAGCGCTTGCCTTGCATGCTCAAGGCCCTGGGTTCGATTCCTCAGCACCACATAAGCAAAAAGAAAAAAGCCGGAAGTGGTGCTGTGGCTCAAGTGGTAGAGCGCTAGCCTTGAGCTGAAGAGGTGAGGGACAGCGCCCAGGCCCAGAGTTCAGGCCCCACGACCGGACCCAAAAAAAAAAAAGAAAACATATTTGATTTGTTATTTGTTTAACATTTTTTATTAGTGTAAATGAATTGTACAAAAGGGTTTTATTGTGATATTTCTATCTATACATATAATGTATTTTGATCAAATTCACTCCTTTGGTTACTCTATTTTTACCCCTCCTCCCTTTAAAAATACTTTGAAGTAGTTTCATTATTCTGTTTCCATGCATGTATATGAAGTACTTGGAACATATTTATTCTCTCCTTTTATCTTTTTTCTTTTTTAATTTTTGTACTAGTCGTGGTGTTTGCACTTGGGGCCTGGGCTCTGTCCCTGAACTCTTTTGCTCAAGGCGAGCACTCTACCACTTTGAGCTACAGCTCTATTTCCAGTTTTCTGGTGGTTCATTGGAGATAAGAGTCTCATGAACTTTCCTGCCTGGACTGGCTGTGAATGGTGATCCTCAGATCTCAGCCTCCTGTGTAGCTAGGATTACAGGGGTGAGCCACTGGTGCTGAGCTTACTCTCTTCTTTTTGCATCCCCCTTCTACTGGTTCCAATCTTCTACAGGAAACTTGTGTTACAAACCTAGATGATAGCACAGTGTGTGAGGATTAACTCATTGGCTCCATCATTTGCTTATGCAAATTCTGGCTCTACTATTTGTTAACATACTTAGGCAAATTGATTGCCACTCAGTTCAGTCATGAAGATAATGAGAACTACCTTATGAAATAGTAAGGATTAACTAAGTCATGTATAGCCCTTGACAGAGTATCTGATGCATATGAAGGAATAAGAATTATTATTACTCTTAATGTTATTAGGTATTTAATGTTATCAGGATATGTGCTAATAGAGAAGCTTAGACACATCATACTATGTGTCTTATTTCTTTATGTTAAATTTTGTTAACAGCAGGTAGCAGTTATTTTGTACTTACTTGTTCTATAGGTATTAGCCCCATGTATCCAAGGAAGAACAGAATCTCTGAAAAATTAAAGAAATTCACACAAAGACAATTTGTCAGTTGGTCTCTCAGTCTATCTCTGTCTCTCTTGGTCAAGCACACATCACATCACACACACACACACACACACACACACACACACACACACAGAACTCAATCATGGAGATGTCCATTTAATAAGAGGTCAGGATGAAGAAAGGGGTAACATTGATCAAGATACACTGTACTCAAAAACTGACATGTTGAATTGAAACTTCTTTGTACAACTACTTAAAGATAATAATAAGGAAAGGTCAGGAATTTAATCACCTACCAACTTCTGATAAGCAAGTGCCTATATTGTTATTGCTCAGCTCAGTGCTTTTTTTGTAACAAGTCAAATCAACAAAGATCCCCCCTGCTGATCAGAAAGTGAGACCTCACAGACACCTAAAGATGAGGAGACAGAAGGAAGAGGTTGATGGATGGTTATTGATGCAGACTTCTTACATGCTATGAGCTCTTCCAGCAATAGGGAACTCACAGGAAACCAATCAGTGCTGTTTTTTTTTCTTTTTTTGCGTGAGTCTTACTGTTATTGGGAAGGGAATGTTAGAGACTAAACAGCTCACTGCTCCACAAACCCCCAATAGCTTATAGCACTAGCATTTACCAATCCCATGGTATTGCTTTGTGAAGCCATTTCTATTTCAACAGAGAAAAAAAAATCCCTTGTACTTAGTTTTGTGATCCACAACCTGCTCATTCCAATCTTGTTTTCATTCCTATAGCTTTAAAGAAGGGGGTGGGTGGGAGTTCTCTGGTATGTCTCTAATCTGTGTCATGCCAACAAGCAGTGAACTGTGAAAAATAGCCATGGAATTCCCAATAAATCATAGAAGAGGTAAATGAAGGGCACACAGCTACAAACTTAGGCAGCTCTGTTTTTTCTCCTCAGAAAGTCTCATCAGTCTCATTTGGCTCTCCACACAAGTTAAGTTTGAGCAGGTTCCATTTCTCCTTTAGAAGGTATGCTTCTGGACCCTGTTCTGATGCTTGAACTCTCTTGGATGTTAGGCGCAGGCTTAGCCCCTTCAGTACTGAGTGAATTAAATTCAAAGAAAGGCAAAGGAAAGAATCATGTCTCCCTTGATCTGAATGTCTTTTTCTGGCTTGAGCCTACAATACATTTCTGCACATTGCTGACCAAAGACATCTCAATTCCAAAATACCTTTTTCAAAACAAATGCTTGAAAGGGTGAAAGTTTCCTAAGGGGAAGAGTAAACTGTATCTCAAAGGAGGACTAAATTACAGCTTGATGGCTCTCAGCGCAATGATGACACCATGCTCAGCAGTGGGCAAGAGGTCAAATCCATCATTCTTTTTTTGAAAGTGGAACAACTGACATTCATTCATTCATTCACCTTATGCTTGCCTTATGCAAAAACGCTTTGAGAGCTTGGATTTTGCTCAATAAATTCTTGGTTCCCAGTCGCATTTAATTGTTAGAAAGAGAAAGAACCAAACTGTGCTTTAGAAATGTGTCATTTTCCTAAGGGCTGCCTTTACAAATTACTGTCAATGGAGTGACTCCAAATCACAGAAGTAGATTCTCTCACAGTTCTGGAGGCTCAAAGTCCAAAGTGAAGGTGTTAGCGGAGCTCATTCCTCCTGGGGTTGTTACAATAGACATCTTTCTTAGCAACTTGCTTGTAGCATCTTACCGTCCTGCTTGCTGGCTTGGTGGTCCTTGGTGTTTCTGGATTAAAGCTGCATCCCTTTCCACTGCCTTCTTCACATAGACCTCTTTCTAAAATTTCTATTTTATTTATTTATATATTTTCTGTGTCTGTGGTACTGAGGAATCAAACCCAGGGCTTTGGGCTTCATGCATTATAGACAAGCACTCCTAAGCCACATTCCCAGCCCCCCACATAGACTTCTGTGTGTGTGTGTGTGCGTGTGTGTGTGTGTCCAAATTACCTTCTCTTTTCTCTCATAGACATCTGTCATTGTCTTTGGAGCTCATCTTAATTAGGATGAGATTAGACTTGAGCCAGGAGCTAATTTCCAAATAACACCACACAAGCACCAAGCGTCAAGATTTGGACATACTTTTAGGGGGACTAGAATTAGTCCAAAGCAAGACATAAACAAAGCTCTGCTCTGCATTTTGTGTTCTCCTTCTCACTTTGTTCTTCCCTTTCTTCCTCTTGATACTGACTGAAGGCCCAATCCAAGTATTACACTGTACAATAATCAAGTTGTCAATGTTTACTGAAAACTCATGAATGCATACTTGTGAGGTGATGGGAATTTTATGTTTTGGTTGGCTGTGGTCATGGTTTCATGTATATATATATATTTATCTATACACATACATACATATAGATATAAATCATCTATACAGTTGATTGTATGTAAACTCTTCCTCAATGAAATTGATGAGAACACACACACACACACACAGGCTCAGTACTAGTTGTTTCTGCCCCCTCTTCCTTCCATACCTCACTCCACTCATTAGAAAAAAGATAGGTTGAACAAAACAGATCCTCTCCTCTCCTGTCTTTTCCTCTCTTTTCCCCTCTTGTCCCCTCCTTTCCCTTCCTCACTCCTTCCCTCCCACCCCTCCCCCTTTCTCACTTGCCCTATGTCCCCTCTCCTCTCTCCCCTCCACCCTCTCCTCTCTTTCCCTTCTCTTTAAATTCAATTCCATTCCCTTCCTTTTCTATCTTCCATCCCTCCTTTCCTATACCCTTCCTTCCTTCCTTCCTTCCTTCCTTCCTTCCTTCCTTCCTTCCTTTCTCCCTCCCTCCCTCCATCCTTCTGTCTTGTACACGCTAATTTTATAGTACTCAACTCCACCTACCTGCCACCGTTTTTTGTTTATTCTCACAGATCTTGATATCACCTAGATGAATATGAAAAACATCACATTGGATACCTTCCAGTTCATGGTTCCAATTCTGGGCAAGGTGGAATTAATCCCAAATATTGAATCTGTTGTTCTGCAAATGTTGCAGAAGGCAAAATCTTTCCTGCATTCACAGACTAGGTTTTCCTCCCCGAACTTTCATCAATTGTAGTTGAAATGTCGCAGCAGTTATATTCATTCAGAGAAATTCTGGAATAGCAATCAAAAGAAACATTCTTTGGTCAGCTGCAAAAAATTCCTATGGTCCTTATAAGCAAGAAGTAGTTTAGGCATGGAGCAGTCTAGCCCTTTCCTGTAATTAGTGTTCTTGTCTATAAAAGTTCTGCACACGTTTCTTACATATTCCAGGGCACACAGCTTTGAATGCTGTCCCTTTTTCATGTTTTGGGCACTTCCATGCAGAACCCTTGACTTGCATGGGTGAGTGAAGTGCTATGAACTGCTCACTCACTAAACCTGGAAATGATATCGGAAGGATCATAATCAGAGAGACACAAGCAGGATGAAACAAAAATTACTGATGCTAAGAGGGGGCAGCCAATCAGATATGTCTGAAATATCATCTGACACTCAATCAGAAAGTTCAGTGTGATTTGGACTATTTAAGCAATGGGATTATATAACAAGGGCAAATAGGATGCCCTAACCTGGAATATTGGACCTTGGGACTGAAAAGAAATAAGCAACTGGAAGTAATCCAGAGAAGATCATCAACAATGATGGTTTTCAAGCAAAATATGAACTTTGTAGTGTAGCCAAGCCACAGAGTCAGACACAAGGGGCATGATAAAAATCTATAAATAGCTTGGGGGTCTGAACACCAAGGGAAAAGAGGAATTTTGGCTCAAGATATAAAAAGTTTTAAGGGGTAAAATTAAAGCAAATGAAATTTAGCTTAAACATCAGAATATACCCTTTGATAGTAACATGCATGTGTTTGTAGAACAGTATCTCAAGGCAATAAAAGAAAATACTAGTAAGTTGTCTAGAATCTGAGATTAGAGGATACCTTGATGTCAGACCAAAGTTTTTTTAGAACATTCACTGGAACTTTCCTGTGCCATGACCAGATGGAAGAGATAGCATCAATTTTTTGTAAATTGTGAATTTCTGTGATAATCATAGTGGCAATGGATAGTGTACAGACTGTTCTCCTGAATAAAATGTATCTTAAGGCTTTAATTAAGAGTCAGAGAAAAAGCACTCATAAACAATGCACATCTTTTTAATAGCAAATGTCGTAATAATAAGCAAAGCCTTACATACTTGGTTTATATAGTCTATCTATTTAAGAACATTAATTTCTAGACTGCTGGGTATATTGCTTTTGTTGTTAATCAGTGTAACACAATCACCTGTTTTTGAAACTGGTAAATAAAACCTGTAGATGTTCTGTAATTGCATTTGGCATAATTTGGCAGTCAATTATCAAGGGCAATCTGAGTTGAGTATGTAAGCAAAATAGATTATATAGGAAGTAGTGCTGTGGCTCAACGTGGTAGAGCATTAGCTTTCAGCAAAAGAGCTTATGGACATTGCCCAGGCCTTGATTTCTATCCCCAGGACCACCACCACCACTACCACTACCACCACAACCACCAAAGATATAGCAAATGAGAATAAAATAGGATTCCTTAGCTAGAAATGAGTGATCATGCCAAAAGTGATGACTGCAGTCTAAGCTGCATAGCATAAAGGTTGAAATGAAAATAAGTTTTTAATTATAAACAAAATCCAAGTCAGTTCTTACAAAATCTTTCTTTACAGGGAAGCCACCATATTTCTATCTGTATTTTCAGATAGAAAATTCACTAACTGACTTTTTCACAAGAGCTTAAGGAATACAACCTTTTGTCAGAGAACACATTTTGATGAAAGATGGGCCACATATATGGTGTTCCCATAATATGATGCTGGAGCTGAGTAACTCTAAGCTGGTGATGGCCCTGCTGTTGCTATGCCATAGTCCAATCCATTACTCATTTATTTTCAGTGCCGTGGGTAAAAATACATCTGTGGTGTTAGGAATATCCCAGTACTTGGAAGGCAGAGGCAGGAAGACCACAAATTTTAGTCCAGCCATATATAGCAAGACCTTGTCCAAGTATTAAAAAATAGCTACAGCACACATAATTATGTTCAGTTTATAAAGCTTGATAATTATAAAAGATGACTGTCATGTGTTTATGTATTTGTTATGCTATTCTTTTGATAACTATTTTAGAATCTATTCCTACATATAGGACATTTTTCTGCAAAACATCCCATTACAATGTTACAACTGCAGCAGCCTCATATTCTTGTGTTTGCTGCATTTCTTGACGCAATCAAGCCGAGCACTGGTTGATCATACCAGTAATCCTAGCTATTCAGGAGACTGAGAGCTGAGAATTCTGGCTCAGAGCTAGTAAGGGTAAAAAGATCCTTGAAATGCTATCTCCAATTAACCAGCAAAAAGCTGACACTGGAGCCATAGCTCAAGTGTTGGAACACCAGTGAAAAAACTGAGGGGGAGTGCAAGGCCCTGAGTTCAAGCCCCAGTACTTGAACACACACACACACACACACACACACACAAACATAACACAAAGTGACCTATACCATCTAGCTTTGTATATATACACTATGATGTTCACACAATAACATCACCTAGCAATGCACTTTGTAAATCATGTCCATTGTTAACTCATATATGAATGTATTTAAAAGAATTTATTCATTGTTCCTGACCATGAAGCAAGTTCCAGGTAATGAAGAGTCAGGACCGGTTGGAAACAAGATGAGCAGGTATCTGCTCCTGGCCTGAGGAATGCCAGTAGAAGAGGTTTTTTTTTTTTCTTTTTTTGTGCATTGGCCCTCCATCCATGAAAGGAATGCATGCCATTGTGTCTTAAGGCATAATATTAGCCCTATACAATCATGATTTGGCTGCATTTTCAACCCTATGTTTCTCATATGAGCATAGGGAAGTAGAACTTAGATGAATTCTAATGACATTTGTTCAATCACCTTCAGTTATAAGTGATCCTGTGAAATGTGACTCTGTTAACCATCTACCCTGAATGTGAAAATGCAATGAGGCAGGACCAGGCAAGAGGCATAATCATCCAAGGGTATCCCAAGAGTGCGACCCACGTACTATTATGTGGTTATGTATGTTTTCAAGGTATTGTTTACTAAAGAAAGGCTGTACTAGATGTACCCAATGTGATTTCTGTGACTTCTTTGAGGAGGAAGAGAGTCAGTAGCAGCATTGATCCCCAAAGGGAACTGGACTAGTGTCAAGCAGGTCAGCCAGAAACCTTAAATGTTCTGACCTACAGGAGTTGCACCTGATTACAGCCACTGCAAATGCTTAGAAGATGTAGCACAGAAGCAGTAGATAGTGCTGAGGGTGATGGAGCATTAGAAGCTCATTCTAGTCTCGACATTGCCAAGATCACTGCATTCATACACTGCTTTGGTGAATGGCAGTTCCTCTGTACAAAGACTTAAAGATAATAATTTTTTTAATGGTAACTGAAAGTCATGCTTTCATTGGCATACATTTTTCTTCAATGTTTTGTCTGTCCCTGCTGAGATGCTCCCAAGCAGAGCTGATCACAAGAGGCCAGGTGAAACTTAAGTGTGACATCAAAAACTCCCAGTAGTTAGGCAGCCCAACCTTGTTGCTTTGTCGATTGCAGAGATAGGACATTCAAAGAGAAGCTGCTTCCAAGCTCAAGTTCAAGCCCAGAATATTGACTTTTGCCAGTGTTTTCCAGCTACCCTGGACTGTAGCCTCTGGGCTTCATGCTGGGAGGCTTTTTCATGAGGACTGGGAGACCATCATTTTGCCAGTTCCCCCCCGGCCTAGAGGGGGCCAACATTAGTCCCGGGCCAAGCTCCACTCACCAGTCCTGCTAGAGTATACACATGCTCATGACGCATACACCTGAGGACTAATCCCTGTTCACCTTTCTGGGAAGGTCCTACTCTCCAAGCCCATTCATTGGCAGCACCCACAGTATTGGAATCCCATCCCCAGCCTTCCCTTGAAAAAACAAAAGCTATGAGGCCCCCTGTGGATTGAGGAGAGGCAAGAGATTTAAGGAAAACTCCAGAAAACCCATCCTGGGCTGCCCATCTGACACCAGTGGGTGGGGTGCAATCTGACACTGCCTTTCCTTTCCAGAAACGTGAGTAAAGCCAGCCAGTCCTTATGTTTGGGGGGAGGGAGGTGGAGAGGGCTGACAGGGCTGGGGTGGGGGAGAGGTCTCCCCTTCCCACCTCTGATCCTCACAACTTTCTCCCCTGAGACCTGGTGTCCCAGACACACACACACACACACACACACACACACACTCCTCCGGGAAAACTTTCTCCTGCTCTTGGCTCAGGACCCTGGCCTTCTTTCTTGCGCCACCAGGCAACCTCCTTTTCACTGCCTCCAGCCCAGGAGCGAGGGGACATCTCCACGCTTGCGTGGCACCCAAGCCTGGTGCTGTATATCAGGTGTCATTCCACGGAGGACACCCGCATCAGCTTCTCAGGCTGTCTCCTGAGCTGCCTCCTTTAGGAAGAGTGGGTGCAGCCAGGCATTCTCTGTCCCTCCGGAGTCACTCAGCCCCTGCCAGGCCCTGGGGCAGCGCCTTGAGTGTGCTCTCCACCGCCACCCCGAGAGCCCTTCGGAACCTTTGAGCTTGGAGAGATCCTAAAGCCTCACCAGTTCCAAGAGTGGGTGCACCAGCGCCCCCCCCCCGCGCCGCGCCCGCGCGCGCACACACACACACACTCCACACCCACCCCCGAGAGCCCCAAAGCGCAGCCGCAGGCCTCCAGGCACGATGAGCATGCACGAGGGCGCATCTGGGGTGCTTAGCTCTAGTGCCCCCAAGAAAGTTGTCAGGGCATAGTGGGAGTGGGGTGGACGCGCCCTCCTTCCCCAGCCCTCTGGACGGTCCCGGGGCCGCCCGCGAGGAGGAGCTGGTCCCGAGCCGAGCGCCAGCTCCGGACCACGGCGGCTCCCGCTGGGCTGGGAAGGGGGAGTGGCGCTGGCCGTAGGCAGCTGGGAACCCGAGGAACAGGAACGCCTGACCTTCCTCCTCCTCCTCCTCCTTAGTCTTCTCACTCTTAAGACACCCGGGAAGGGTTCGCGCGGCTGCAGGAAGGTCCCGGACCTCCCCCGTGGCTGGTGATGGATCTCCAGCTTCTGCCCCCGTAGCGGCACTTGGAGCGCTGCTGGCGTGTGAACCGAGTCCCGCCTGGCAGCGCCCCCCTCCCCCGCCCTGCGCGGGCTTCCCCTCCCAGCCCCGCGCCTCCGGCCATCCAGAAGGGAGCGGGGCGAAGGTGGCCTTCGGGCAGAGCCCCGCAGCGATGTCGGCACAGAGCCTGCTCCACAGTGTCTTCTCCTGCTCCTCGCCCGCCTCCGGTGGCACGGCCTCCGCCAAGGGATCCTCCAAGAGGAAGCTGCGCCAGACTCGCAGCCTGGACCCAGCCCTGATCGGCGGCGGTGGGAACGAGACGGCCACCGAGGGCAGCCTACGAGGGGCGGCCTCAAGCCGCCTCTGTTCCCCCCAGCTCCTAGCTGAGAGCCTCGGTTCCCGCCCGGCGTCTTCTCCCAGGAGTCTATCTTCCCGGACCACCCGGCTCCCACCTCGACCCCTTTGCTCGTCCTTCTCCACTCCGAGCACCCCGCAAGAGAAGTCACCATCTGGCAGCTTCCACTTTGACTATGAGATCGCCATGGGTCGTGGAGGGCTCAAGAAGAGCATGGCTTGGGACCTGCCCTCGGTCCTGGCAGGGCCGGCTGGCGGCCGCAGCGCTGGGAGCATCCTCTGGTCCTCTGCAGGAGGCCCCAACGGGCTTTTTACTTCTCCCCGGAGGTGGCTTCAGCAGAGGAAGTTCCAGCCTCCACCCAGCCGTCGTGGCCACCCCTATGTCGTGTGCAAGTCTGAGGTAGGGACCTGTGCGCGGTGCGGTGGCCCAAAGCCGGATGCCCCAGTGTAACTTTCTACTTAGACTGCACAAATGGTGCCTGGAAATGGGGTGACCCTAGTGGCCACTCTAGGTGCTCTGTAGGGCACTACAACTAGAGGTGGAGAGTGTTCTTGTTAATTGGTGAAAAAAATTACATATATAAATGTCTGTCTGTCTGTCTATCTATCTATCTATCTATCTATCTATCTATCTATCATCTATCTATCCACCCACCTACCTACCTACCTAGCTATGAATGAATGAGTTGTTTCAGAAAAAATTTACGACCATTATTCCAAAAAATGTTTGGGTGTGTGTGTGTGTGCGTTTGGGTGGCAGGATGGAGAAATAAAATGATCTGCTTTTTCTTTTCTTTTCCTTTCTCTTTTCACTTTTTTCCCCAAAGGTGTAATTTCAGAAATCTATGGTATACTTTCCATGCTTAAGGGTATGAAGTATCATGAAAATATGCTCGAATTCCACTAAGCACAATTAGTAGCTAGTGAAAGAGACTTGAATCAGGAATCAATAATAAATGTGGGGGGGCTCAGAGAGAGAGAGCTATTTGATAGCCTTAAAATGTTTGCTTTCTGGTTAAGGATGGAGAATAGAGCTATTGGGAAACTGTGGTTGAAGGGTACTTGGAAAGCAGAGTGCTTTTAGAGAATAAATAGTAGTTGGTTTTAAAAATGACCAACTGCTATCCCTTTCAGTCCACAAACTCTATAGATTTGCTTTGGATCTGTTTCCATAAGGGAAGGGAGATCCCAGTAGTTGTAATTAAATATTTTAGAGCGCAGTTAGCATTACAGAAATGAAATGAAATACTATGTAATTGCTGGAGATTTAGGCTAAATAAAGGAAATATAACTAAGCAAAAGCAGTTTGAAAATAGCATCCAAGAGCCTACTCAGCTCTGTGGACCATGAGGTAATTGTTAGATTTCAGCTTGAGTAGAACACCCTAGAAAAATCAGCATTATCTATCAGAAAGAATAACATCACATATTATCAAGGTTAGTGGCTGTGTCTAATTAACGGAGGGGTCATAGAATAGCAGAACCCAATGATCACTGCTAACTGTGCTGCCCATTCTGTTGGAGGAAGAGGATCATTTGAAGGAAAAAAATGAAGCAAACAGCACATGTTTCAGCCAAACCAGAAGACTTGGTGTTAGAAGGACGATCAAAAATTGTGGTGTTAAACTCTTAATCTCTAGTAAAAGCTAGATTCCTAATGTTTCTGAAGCACCCATTATCAGGTTAATGTATATGAGTGAGAGAGAGCATGAGAGCAAGAGCAAGGGAGAGAGAAAGAAAGAGCGAAAGACAGAGAGAAAACTACTTTTTGCATTTCATAGCCAATGATATTCATAGTTGGAATCAGCAGCATCCTTAAGAATGGTTCTGCTTGTTAGAGTATAATATACAGACACTGTTCATGACAAATATGTCCCAAAGGCATCTGAAAGATGATCCCAGTCATTGCAATTTAATTTCCTATCGGTTAAAGTCTTATCAAGAATAGATAATTATTGAGCTACTGCAATACTGGGTGTTTCCTGAGTGTTCCATACAACATTTGGACAGATTATGTGGAGATCATCTTCAACTTTTTTGCAATGATTATGTCTAAATACAGAGTCATCTAGCAAAGGAACAACATTTTCTCATAAAAAAGTTTATGTGTGTATGTGAGGAGAGAGGAGCGGAAATTGCTTTATTCTCAAGGCAGATCTGGAGTGATTGGATGGAATCCTGGCATGTTGGCCCAAAGCTGGTTTTGTTTAGTAGAAGCCAAGATATCCTAACGTAACCTCAGAGTCTGGAATTTAATGGCCTAGATTACCTTTCAAAGGTTTAACACCCTGGAACCTTCTCAAAATCAAGAGAAGGCATCCTATTGGGTACTGCCTGTCCTTCTCACTTGCAATTGGGCTGGATCTTTTGTCCTAAATGAGTATTGTTACTAATGATGTCAAAAGTTCATCAAATGAACAGCCTTGTAAAAGTTACTTAGAGGTCCCGGAATGGAGATCTCATTCACACTGATTTGATTCTTCCACTTCTCCTTGTTATGACTTGGGAGTTCTCAGCCATTGTGTTACTGGCATCTGGGACCGAAGGTTTCTTTGATGTGGGTCTAGCCTGGTGATTGCAGGCTGTTGAACAGCAGACCTGGCCTCTTCCCACTAGATGCCAGCAGCACTCTTCTCTACTAGTGTGACAATGAAAACTGTCTCTAGAAGCTACTTGAGTCTCCTCAGGTGGAAAGCACCTGAGTTGAGTACCACTGCAGTAACGAAGTGGAAGCCAAAGGCACACCCCACACTTGTCCACAGCAGGGATGTCAGGATGGCTTAAAGTGGCCTTTGGTTCCTACACTCTGGGGATCCTTCTGAAGTGATGCTTTCTGACTCCAAGTATCTCTCCTGGCTTGCTTTCTATTTCTCTTCCTCTGAATCTACAGGAAAGCCTGAGAATTAATTGACTTTCCGGTTTAGTCATTGATAGAGCACATCCATTTCCGCTGGGTCCTCTCAGCAGATCCTCCGACTTTAACTATTCATACAAGAACTCCCACTCCCAAGACCCTCATAAATGTCTGCATCTCTATCAGTGCTCATAAATGGCCATTTTTATGGTCTAAGTCTGAAAGGTGTTAGGCAGAGTTAAATAGGACTCTGTTAATATTTCCTATTTATTTCAAGATTGCTTTAACAAACATTTGATTGGTGGAGGTATGGGTAGAATTTCTATTGAGTAGACAAAAGGAAAACAACCAACGGACACATGGCATCTATTGGTAACATAATTGGTAGATTCACAATTTGTGTTCTTCACAGCCAAACTCTCCCTGTCTCTGGTCACACATAATAGAATACAATCTCTCATTTCCATCCTGGGATCGTATCAATTCCTGTCCACCAGAGCTTGGATTATGCCCATAGCTGACTTGGGGTTTGCCAGCTTCTGTAATCCAAAATTAAAACAATTTCTCTATGTCCATGACTTCTACACTTGTCTTAAGATACGTCACTGAAGCCAAAGCTTCTAGTTTCTGAAGCTTTTCAAGAAAACTTTTGTTTTCTTGAGTAGAAACATTCATTCCTCTAGGTTCAAAGAATGCAGAATATGAGGCCAGCTCCCCGTGCTGTGACAGCCAATAGGAATGGATTAGGAAGATCATCACCACGAGGAACCAAACTGGGACAAGTGATGATTCACTGTCCTTGGTGAAGGGTGTGTATGTGTCTTAGAAGTCTTTATTGTTTAGACAACACTTGAACTCGATCTTTAAAACTGACTGCCATTTTCAAGGAAAGCAAGCTGTCCTTTCTTTCTTTTCTTTCTTTCTTTTCTTCCTTCCTTCCTTTCTGTTTTTGCTTTAGGGCCTCAAACATACTAGGCACATGCTCTACCTCTTGAGCTATGCCTTTAGATCTTTGATTTGTATTTTGTTTTGTTTTTAACCTTTGTAATTCACATGAATTAGTTGTGCAAGAAGGCTACATTTTGATATGCTCACATATGCATACACAATGTGCATTGATCAGATAAACCCCTTCCATCAGTGTCCTTTCTCTCTAATTCCCCCTTTCCCCAAACTAACTCAGCAAGATTCATTGTTCTATTTGCATGCATATGCCTAATATATCTGGGCCATATTCATCTTCCTTCACCATCTCCTTTTGCCCTCTCTCCTTCCAGTCATGTCCATAGTCTATACAGGACCTGTTTTACATTCCCATCATTCATTTTTTAGTGTATACTAATTGCTCAAAAGGATTTAATCAAGGTATTTCACAAATGCACATGCAGGACTTGAGTCAGCTTGAACCCTCCCCCCCATTTCCTTTCACTTTCCATGTATTTTTCAATAGTTTTCAGTGAGTTTACTTTTGATATCTTTATTCACAAGTGCAATGTATTTTTACTATTGTTCACTCTAATAGTATCTTTTCTCCCCTCCTCTAATCATTCCCTCAAACAATCTCACAATTACAAATATGTTCATATGTGGTGTGTGTGTGTGTGCTTGTGTGTGTATGTGCATGGTACTGTATATGCTTACATACGTTTAACTTTTAGATTTAGCATCTACATATGAGTTGAAATATTCCACCTTTGTCCTTCTGAACCTGGCCTACCTTGCTTAACATCGTAATTTCCAGTTCCATTCATTTTGCCACAAAAGATGTAATTTCTGTATAACATTCTTTACGACTGAATAGTAATACTCCATTGTGTATTTATACTATGTTTTCTTGATCTATTCATAAGTTTTAGAGTATCTGGTCTGTTTTCATAGTACAGCTACTGTGAATAGTGCTGCAATAAACATGGGTATGCAAGTGCCTCTATTGTATGTTGAAATATATTCCTTCCAATATATAACCAAAAGTGCTGTTACTGGATAGTAGAGTAGATCTATTTTTAGTTTCTTGAGGAGGTTCCATACTGATTTCTATGGTGGTTGCATGAGTTTACATTCCCATCAACAATGTATCGGGGTAGAAAGGTTTTTTTTTTTTATTGTAAGGGTGATGTACATAGGGGTTACAATTACATAAGTAAGGTAATGAGTACATTTCTTTTCAGTGTTATCCACCCTCGTTTTCTCCTGCTTCTCCCCCTACTCCCTTCCCGCATCAAGTTGTGAAGTTCATTTCCAACATAGTGTCTTGTGAGTATCACTGTTGCATTAGTTCACCCTTTGTTCCACAGTTTCGATTCCCCCTCCCTTCCCCAAATCCAATAAACATATATAAGACAAAGTGTACCAAAATAAAAAGCAGTGACCACAGGGAATAAACCAAAGGAAAAAAAATAACTGCAAACAGTATACTTAAGAAAAAACCCTCTTGTTTCCATATCTTGGAGTATATTTTGATTAGCATCATTTTATATGGTCATGTGTACATAGCTATTGAGCTATTGTTATCTCTGCTAGGACCATCCTAGGCATATACTGTTTATTAAAAATGAGGGAAACAAGGGAGCCTATATTTCTTTGGGTCTATTTTTTTGCCCTGAGGCCAGCATTTGTACTTTTAATTAAGACCATTCTGATTAGAGATGATATCTAATGTTTTGATTTGCATTTCCTTTATGGCTTGGAATGGGGAACATTTCTCCATCTATTTATTGATAAATTGTATGCCTTCTTTTTTTGTCAGTTGTGGGGCCTGAACTCTGGGCCTGGGTGCTGTTCCTCAGTTCTTCAGCTCAAGGCTAGCGCTCTACCACTTGAACCACAGCACCACTTTTCTGCTTATGTGGAACCCAGGGCCTCATGCATGCAAGGCAAGCGCTCTACCACTGAGCCACCTTCCCAGCCCCATGTGCCTTCTTTTGAGACTTGTCTGTTTAGTTCATTTGTACATTTGTTTATTAAGTTGTTAATTCTTTGGGAATTCAGTTTTTTTAGTTCCTTGTATTTTGTTTTCAAGACAAGATCTCACTAACTTTCCAGGCTAGCTTCAAACTCACCACTCCCAACTCCACCTCTCAATTAGCTGGGATTATATGTGTCTGCCACCATACTTGGATCAAAGGCATTTCTTTCTTTTTTTTATTGTGAGAATACTGTACAGAGAAGTTACAATTATATGGGCAAGATAATGAGTACATTTCTTATCTAGCATTGTTGCCTTCTCTTTGTTTCTCCTTCCCATCCCTTCACATACTCCCCCAACCCCCACCCGATCCTCCTCCCACCCCCCACCAAAGTTGTAAAGTTCGTTTTTCAACATAACAACTTGTCAAGGGCATTTCTTGATGAGAAAGGGGAATGAACATTGCAAAAGCTCAGAGGTGTGTTAGTAAAACCAGAGTTTCCAACAAGGAAAAATGACAGGGGCTTCAGTGCAATTGTGTTTACAGTGGGAGATCAGAACACCTGAAGTTTCATATATGTAGCAAGCAGAGGACTTTCCATTGAGTAATCTGAGAATTCCAGGTAGCAGCCTGATAAGGCCCATGGGAGCAGTAATTATGAATATGAATAAAGTGAGAAGAGAGCTAAATGCTCCTAGGAGCTTCTTCTTTAATCTGAAGAGTGATAAAAGGATATTTGTTTTTATTATTTTGATGGTGTTGGAGATTGAACATGGGTCTTTGTGCTTGATAGGCAAGTATTTGAGCATGCCTCTAACCTTATAGGGTATTTTACACAAGTTTTCTAGAATGTCTGTATCTCGCTTTTGCTTGTATGATTGTATTTAGCAGATGGTACAGTGTTTATTATGAAAGTCTTGCTGTAATTCTCTGGAGTTCAGACTCTATGTCATTTACAACAGTGACTCTCAACCTGGAGGTGACTTTAGCCATAGGTGATATTTCACAGTGTCTGAGCACATGTTGAGATGTCATAATTGGTAGTGGTGGTGTATTAGTTTCCTATCACTGCTTTAACAAATAACTTTGTGGCTTAGAGCAATACAAATCTATTATCTTTCAGTTCTAGAGAGCAGATGTCCCAATGGGTCTCATTAAGCTAAATTCAAGACCCTGTTCTTCTAAATGTTCTGCTATCCGTTTTTTTTTCCCCTTTCCAGTAACCCCTATCCTTCAAAGCCAGCCATGTTGTATCTATGATCTTTCTTTCCTAGTCATTTCTCCCTCTGACTCTCTTCAGGGCTCTCAGTTACTTTCGGTTCACCTGGATAATCCAGAATAATCTCACTAAGTTTTTGTTTGTTATTTTTATGCTGGTCCTGAGGCTTGAACTCAGGGTCTTGGATTGTCTCTGAACTTTTTTTGCTCAAGGCTAGTGCTCTACCACTGAGCTACTGGCCTGGCTTTGAACTGCAATCTTCAGATCTCAGCCTCCTGAGTAGCTAGGATTACAGGGGTGAGCTGCTAGTGCCTGGCTAATCTATTTTAAGGCTAGTTGAAAAGCAACCCTTCATTCCATCTGAAGTCTCCTTTCTCCCTTTACCATAATGTACTTGCAGGTCCCATGGATTAGGTGTAAAGATGTTTGGCGAGACATTGTTCTGCCTACTATAGGGGAATTGCTACTGGCAATTAGTAGTTCTGCTAGGGTTGCTACTAAACACCCCATAATATTCAAAGCAGTCCAGCAAGGATGCAGCATCTAGCCAAGGTATTCAAGGCTAAGAAGCTGTGAAAGGGAATGGGGAACTTGGTGATTTTTGACTGAGGTGTTACATGTTCAAATATATGTTTTAGAGGGACCACTCTGGTGCCTGAAGAAGCATGGCTTAGTAGCATGAAACAAATGAAGGACAGATATCAGAGGAGATGAACATGGGGAAATCATGCCAGGCATTCTAGGCACAAATAAGAATTGGCATTTAAACATACTTCTGTATGTTAAGTCTCCATTTTAGCAAACTGATTTTTTTTGTTTTGTTTGTTTGTTTTTGCCAGTCCTGGGGCTTTTGAACTCAGGGCCTGGGCACTGTCCCTGAATTCTTTTGCTCAAGACTAGCACTCTATCACTTGAGCCACAGTACCACTTCTGGCATTTTCTGTGTATGTGGTACTGAAGAATAGAACCCAGGGCTTCATGCATGCTAGGCAAGCACTCTACAACTGAGCCACCTTCCCAGCCCACTTTTTTTCTTATCCTAAATATCTTTTGAGAGACACGTTTTTTTCTAGTTTACTGTTGTGATTTGGAGCCCAAGTCTATGTAATAGGGGACTGTCCTAAGCCTTGTAGAATATTTGGGGGCACTTCTTCCTTCTATCCACCATATTCCAATAGTACTCCTCTGCTCAGTTCTGTTAATCAAAAATGCCACCAGGCATTACCAAATGTGTCCTGAGATATAAAATCTCTTCTTAGGGTACAAACTCTCCAGGGTAGGAACTGCTGCTGGCTTAAAGCTCTGAAGCACAGGCAAGCTTTTCAGAACATTTCAGAACATTCAGACATTTCAGAACAATGTCTGCTTTCATGTATTTTAACAATGCATTAAACAGTTTGCTAGGGCTGGGAAGGTGTCTCAGTGGTAGAGTGTTTGACTTGCAAGCATGAGGCCTGGGTTTGATTCCTCAGCACCACATAAGCAAAAGGAAAAAAGCCGGAAGTGGCACTGTGGCTCAAGTGGTAGAGCGCTAGCCTTGAGCTGAAGAGCTGAGGGACAGCACCCAGGCCCAGAGTTCAGGCC
>NW_012267366.1:1331476-1374754 GCF_000151885.1 Dipodomys ordii | reverse complement strand
GGCCCCATGACCGGACCCCCCCCCCAAATAAAAAAGAAAAAAAAAGAAAAAAAGTGAGATGTTTA
Organism: Dipodomys ordii; assembly: GCF_000151885.1. NCBI lineage: Eukaryota > Metazoa > Chordata > Mammalia > Rodentia > Heteromyidae > Dipodomys > Dipodomys ordii. Next base: position 1,374,689 of record NW_012267366.1, on the reverse strand, counting down.
AATATAACTGTAAGGAATGATTAAATGGTGTATATATAATAATGGAAACTGGAGTTAAACTTTAAAAAGTAATAGACAGTAATAGTGTGCTTAAAAAATGGATGTTCACCTACATCACCAAAGAAGAAGTAATCAGAGTAGGACAGCTTCAGATAGGAAATTGAAAAAGGCTAGTTCATTAAAAATTCTGTCTGAAGTTGACAGAATGATGCCTTAAGGATTTTAGGTTAGGAAGAGTTCTTCAACTTTCATAGTTCCTCTTTGTTGGACTACCTCTTTGCTAGGTTTCCTTTCATAGGTAAGTCTGAACTTACATTGAGAATAATGTGAAGACAACCTCTCAGATACTTTGGAATTGAACTTACAACCAAAATTCTGGGATTTATTGGCTATATTTCCATGTTGTACAGTTAAACTGACAAACTGAAAAGGTTAAGCAGCACAAACTCAGGCAGTGGGTGCACAATCACTCTGAAATCTTGACCCTCAAAGCAACAAGCTTCTGGAAAAAGAATTTATCATGATTTTCACAGAGGGAGAAACTTTTGTGATCCTCTTTCTATCCCTATTACTTAGCTAAGCAATTCTCTAAAAGATTACCATATTCCAAGGTATTTCTTTTAAAAATATTTCTAATTTCTAATTATAAATTAATTATATATTAATCCTATAACATAATTATATATTAATTATAAAATAATATATTATTATATTTGTCCTACCATATTAATCGGACAAATTAATGTTTTACTGTGGTATGTCCATACAGGCATATATGTTTTAATCACAGTCCCTACTTCCCTCTCTTTCCCCTCTTCTCGTCTCTCTCTCTCTCTCTCTCTATATATATATATACATATATATAAATATATATATACATATATATATATATATATATATATAATGCCACTTCCTCTTGCCTTTCCTGAAAGCTCACTATTCATTTTCTTGAAAACATTTCCTTCCTTATACCTCAGTAAAGTCTTCCTGGACTTTTCTTAGACTTTACTTGGTCAAATTTCTTTTTTTCCCCTTTCATTGACTTAGAATCTTAAATCTTTCCTCATTTTCAAGGCCTCTCTCTGGTCCTCTGTCTCTAGCGTGGTCTCATTTAGCTACCCATACACAGTTCTGTATTTTCCTTTCAAGTGATTCTCCCTTGATTCAACTATCATGCTTCTTGGGAAGAATTCTGGCTCTGTGTCTGGCTGAAGTCTCGTGTTCAAGCTTCTGGCATGCACTTTCTAATTTCCTGTTAGACCTCTTCTCAGGCATGATCACCTGACTCTTTAGATTTTGCATATCAGGAACAAAACACATTTCTCTTCCCTCTGAACATTTTATGCATTTATTCGTTTTTGGTTAATAATACCATTTTTCTGTTTACTTTGTGCAATAGAGTGAGTGATGAGCTGCTTATAGATGGGATTCTCTTTTAGGGTAATGAAAATAATTTACAACTAGATAGAGACAATGGTGGTACAACCTTGTGAATATACCAACAATCACTGAATTGGACCCTTTAGAAGATAAATTAGGTTGGGTGCTGGTGGCTAATCCAGAAGACTGAAACCAGGAGGATCTCAGTTCAAAACCAGCCAAGATAAAAAAGTCTGAGACCCCATCTCCAGTCAATCTTCAAAAAGCTGGGCTAGAGGTATAATTCAAGTAATAGTGTGCCAAATGAACAAATATGCCAAGGGAGTGTGAAGTCCCCTCACACTCACACTATTAAAAATAATAGATAAAAGGATGAATTTTGTGGGCTATAAAGTTTTATCTCAACTGAAGAAAAAGGATGATGTTTCTGTATTTGTGTAGAAAATATACCAAAATAACTTTGCTATGTCATGTTTTTAATGAAACAATGAAAATGCAGAAGGACAGTTTCTTACTTCACCAGGTTCAGTACATTTTATATGCTTTCTTTGAAGACACAATAAGTGAGATATTTACAAGTCTGGGAGATTCCGTGGAGGAGTCAGCAGTTAGCTCTGGGATTTTCTAAGATCCGTCACCATGGATGTTGTATGTCCTGATGATTAACTTTGGAAGCAAAATATGCTATAAAATTTTGAATATTTTTAAGAAAATGCAGAGACTTTGCAAACTACTTACAATCCTGAAAGTTCTCTCAGCCATATCTCAATAGAGCCATTAAATAGTAAAAGATTCTCAGAAGCGATTAGAATGCAGAGGCATTTGAGAAACCTCTAATCAAGTGAGATGTTGACAGATCCAAGGGGACAATTCTGGGGCTCCCGTCATCCATGTGTGTGAAAAGACAAAGTGAATTGAGTTGAATGACCTTATGGAATAGCAAAATAGTATATTTTCATTCCTATGGATTTGAACCACTCATGGAAGCATGTGAATTAATGCCAAATACCAGAGCTGAAGCATGAATAAGCATTGGATCAATTCTCAGCTTCATCTTTCAATAGGCCAACTAGAACTCTGATCCACAGATGTAGATGGAGAAGGAGAAAACAGGTGACAAAAGCTGTCACCTTGGGCTTTGTTATAACAAGATAAGGGAAATCCTGGACTGGGCCACCAAGTTCTTGACTTTTGAACAAAGTATAATTAATTCTTCACAAATTGGAAGCATTTCATTAGAATTCAACTGATTACTTGTTTACTTAATTCAGTCAGATGGTAGTTGATGGGTGATGGTATTAATGATAAAATAACAATATTAGCTTCTCATTTGTTATAAAAATATCTCTGTGAGGTGATAATGTCAGATGTGATACTATGGATTATAACATTGACACTCTGATTAAGATATCACAGGATTACTTGGAGAGAAATGAAATGAATAGATTAAGCGAGGCTCTGAACCAGATTGCCTAGATTCAAATCCAAATTTTCCCATGTGATATTGAACATATTTCTAAGTCTCCTCTTTGTGCCTCAAAGTCTGCATGTATCAAATGACATTAATAAAAGTGCTTATCTCAACAAGTCTCCATGAGAATCCCCTGGCATGATTAAAGTGCCCAAGACATTGAAAAGTATTAAAAGACACAAAACAAGACAGGATCCAATAAAACTGAAGTTCTATCTAGTCCCATAACTAGGAAGCAATAAAAGCAGGAATTGAACTGAGGAATTCATTTGGTCAAAAATAGTTACTATTCACCCATTGCATGTGCCAAGAACTTTGGTATTTCTACCATATCAGATGTAGAAGGCTTAGATAGTCAATGAATGAATGAGTAGATGCAGCTCTATTGGCAAAGAACAGAAGGCAATTTGAAATTCATTCTGCCAATTGTTAAGTAAGGTATACTTTTCATGATCAGCATTGGAGCCCCAACAAGCTGTCAGCCCAGGCGTTTTGGCTTAGTGATTTGGAACACAGGAATTTGCCAGACTTGCATTGTGGATTTGGTGTAACTCAAGACATGCCAACAGGCCAAGGGGTAAACTTTATACTAACACAAAGTCATTTCATTGTATTAGACACTTTGTCTGAAGAATAATTAGAATGTCAGAAACTGGATACTGTTCAGTCCAACTCTAGTTCTGTGATTGGTAATGACAGTGTGCACCTCATGTCAAGGCTGGTGTATTCTCATTTCCTTATGCTACTATTATCACATGAAGCTAAGCTGACTGTTCTTCATGGCTCATCTCAGCATTACTCAATTGAGACAATACCATCCACACTCAAATGCTTCTCTTGCTCAAAATCTGTAACTCCTATGAGCATTTTGAGAATGATTTTAGCATTCTATGAACAAATATAGTATTAGGAAGGAAAAGTCCTTAAAAGTTCTCTGGCTGCCAGGTGCCATAGCTCACGCCTATAATCCTAGCTACTCAGGAGACTGAGATCTAAGAATCATTGTTCAAAGCCAGGTAGGACAGGAAAGTCCATAGGATTTATCTCCAATTACCCTCCAAAAAGCTACAAGTGGATCTATAGATTAAGTGGTAGAGGTCAAGTGCCAGCTTTGAAGGAAAGAAAAGGTAAGGGACAATGCGCAGACTCTGAGTTCAAACCCCAACTCTCTCTCTCTCTCTGTCTCTCTCTCTCCCTCTCTCTCTCTCACACACACACAGAGGTCCAGTTACAGGTGTCTATGTAATACTTAAAATCTATGATAACCCAAGTCTGTGCTCAGCCACCCACACTCCAAATAGAGTTTAATTCTCCTTAGATTATAATGACATAGAAAACCTTCCTGGACTTAAAATCTTCCTAGAATTGAGTTTTTTCTCATATACTGAAAGTTTACTGTTTACTGTGAAAGATGAGTAAAGGATTATGTATACTGTCAAGTATTTAGGCTTACATTCAGATTTGTTAGCCGATAGTGATTATTCAGTGTTCAAACTTTAGAAATAAAGCAAAATTGTTCATTCCTCTTTGAAATATCAACCAGAGTTTTTGGTCCTCCATAAAGGCAGCAATGTAGGAGCATCAGTGGATCAGAAATTTCTAGTTAGTCTTTTTTTAACATCCAGGAATATTCTTTTTTATAGAAACTATTTAAAATACTTCTGTTTAAATGTCCCTGAATTATGTTATATAAAGATATGGCAGATGTAATTTATGTAAATGTTCGTCAAATTTAAAACGGTTCTACAAGGTAATTTTCTAAGAAGTTCATTGAATGAGAAAGTTGAGTGATCAAGAAGAAAATTAACTTAGTATGCATAGTTTTCTTCCAAAATAGTTAATACTGTTTGTATGCAATATTTATTGCAACTCAGAAAGGTTAATCTTCTCCTTTTTTTTCAAAAGGCTTCTTGCATTGTTTTTGGCCCCCACTTATCAGTGCAATTTCCCTGTCTATATGTATACAGTGCCTCTGTTGACCTCATAATAACATCTTGTTTTAGAAATAAAAAATGAAAGTTCAATTATTATTATAATAACTGGAACAATGGGAACAAATTGGGGAAATCTTTTTTTTAAACTTTGTTGAAAAAATAGAGGTGACACAAGCTTTATGTCTTATTTTTAATGCCGTCAAGATAGGGCAGGAACGAAAGCAGTTGATTTAGGAGGTCATCTGAGGAAGGAGAAGGGGGTGAAAGGAGGACAGGGAACATGTCATGGTGAAGCTGTGTCCTAGATGTTTCAGCTGCAAAGGGACAACCCAATATATGGACACCATCCTGATAGCCATAATTTCCAGTGGGTCAGTTATCTTATACTATACAGCAAATCACCCCAAATTCAGCGGTATGTTTCTTTCTTTCTTTCTTTCTTTCTTTCTTTCTTTCTTTCTTTCTCTCTCTCTCTCTCTCTCTCTTTTTTTTGTCCGTCGTGGGGCTTGAACTCTGGGCCTGGGCGCTGTCCCTCAGCTTTTCAGCTCAAGGCGAGCGCTCTACTGCTTGAGCCACAGCACCACTTCCGGTTTTCTAGTGGTTTATTGGAGATAAGAGTCTCACCGTCTTTCCTGCCCGGGCTGGCTTTGAACCACGATCCTCAGATCTCCACTTCCTGAGTAACTAGGATTACAGGCATAAGCCACCGGCGCCCGGCTTCAGTGGTATGTCTAAGGGCCAAGAATTAGACCAGGACACTGTGAGACACTTCTGCTTTACATGGCATCGGCTGGGCCCATTTATTTGATTCCCTTCTGTTGTTCTCTGGGAGCCCTGGAAAGTTTACAGCAGCAGCATTTGTGTGTCCGATGCCTGGGTCCTTGTCCAAAGGACTAGCTCAGGCTCTCTCACTGCATGGTCATCTCCTGATACTACTTGGTCAAAGGGAGTCTCAGGCCAGCCAATTCAAAAGCCAGGGACATAGGTTCTACCTTTGGATGAGAGAAATGGCAAAAATTTTTTAGTCTTTTATCTATCACAAACAAAAGATGAGAAGCTAGAAAATGTCTCCAATGGTTTGCATTGATTGAGCTTGTTTTCAAGGTTTTGCCTACCTTGTCCTTCTGGCATGTGACATAGTGTGTTATAGAGATGGGGTTTTCTGCATCTACTGCCCAGCACAATGGCAGCTGAACTAAAAGAAATCAGCATTGGTTCATGAAGAGCAGCATTTAGTATTAGGAACTCAAAATGTTCACTAACCAAAATCATAACTAATGGACTGAATGATCCTAGATCTTAGAGATTTCTTTTTTTTTTTACTGTTACATTTCTGTATTTATTTATTTATTTATTTTATTTTTATTTTTTATTGTGAAAATACTGTATAGAGGGGTTACAATTACATGGGCAAGATAATGAGTACATTTCTTATCAAGCATTGTAGCCTCCTCCTTTGTTTCCCCTTCCCATCCCTTCCCATCCTCCCCCTGGATCTTAGAGATTTCTAAGCTTGAGATCAAATCTCAGTGCCATTGGGCTCCATGAGGGATGACTTTGGTTTCCTTAACTTCAGCCTCTTTAAGGGAAATAGCATAATACTCACTTTGTAGAAAGTCATAAACTCAGAGTACACATAGGACTCAGGGGCTCTGAGGGGTTGATAGAGGTGTCTATTATTTATTACTTAGTACAATTCATGCCAAAATGTTGTCAGAGGAAGATGTGCATAGATTTTCTTAAAGTCATTTTTCCAGAGGAAAAAGGAAACAATACTATGACAAATGCAAATAATGCTTGTAAGGTACAATTTTGGTTTTTTAAATTGCAAGGAAAATATGTCATGTTGAGGAATTGTGATGCAGTGTATTTTTCCTTTTACAGTTAAGTTTTAAGGCATAGGCTATGCTTCTATCAAAAAGGAATGATACTGGATTCCTGTCAAATATATAGGTCCATAAGTAAGTAGCAAAATAAGTCTTTGTTATTACTGGTGGAGTTAGGGCATAGAGGTAATTAAGATTATACATCCAGCTGTGAAGTAGTTGCTCATTTCACAAGAGCTATTATATTGATCCATCTGGTCCCTTAGGGAATTTACACTTATTTTTCAACTTGTTAACAGTGCAGTAACTATGGTTTATATCAGCCCAAATTGCCATAAGAATATTATTGTACAGAGCTGTTTGTTCTTAGGACTTGTCAGTTTACTTCTTGGAGATTTTTCTTTATGACTGGATATTAACTAAACATAGAGCAATAAAGACAGACATTGGTATCCAAACTGACATTCTAAAGTTTCAAAGCAGGAAGCAAGGAATAAAATTTAGTTTTTGCTATCATTAATTGCTAAAGATACTCTATATCAGCTACTGAAGCAGCTGATGACAATCATATCTACTCATTAATTCATGCATTCACTTATCAAACAATTCAGCATACAAAGGTCAAACTCTGGCAACATCCCAATGATATTGATAATAAGTAATATTCATCGAATGTTTGCCTCGAATTAATTACCCTACTAAATGCTTTAAGAGGAAAAGGCTCATTAGATCTTCACAATAATCCAAAGAAGTTCAATGCCAGTAAATTGCAAAGATGTGATTTAACAGGACATATGGTCCTATTTGGAAGGTTTTCAGAGTATAGAGATATGTGATAACCACAATAATAGCTGACAACTATCGAGCAGTTACATGAGCCAGGTTCTCTTAGAATCACTTAGACATAGAAAATCAAGTAATTGGTTCAGGGTTACACAGTAAGCAAGGGATAGAGGCAGGAGATCAATCCAGTAAGCCTGGTTTTAGATCTCTTACTTGTAACCCCACCCTATATAAGTTATATTCACCATGTGGGCTAAAACAGAGGTTTGTAGAAGTGGGTATAGGAAACAGAGAATGTCTAATTCTGCCTGGAAAAGACAGAAGAGATCATATTTCAGGTTAATTTGAAAGCAATGTGTATTAATTAATCTGGGGAAGAAGGTTGAACTGGAAGACAAATGAAAGACCAGAATGAGCAAAGGCATATACACATCAGTGAACCGGGCACAGTCCAGACACTAAAAATTGTCTGATATAATTAGAAGGTGCATTGTGCATCCTGAGATTGTTTTGCATGAATTAAACTGTTGACCCACTAACCATCAAGACTAATGAGCAGGACAAACAACTCAATAAGATACTTTTTCAAGTGTTTTGATTGAATAGATTGAGCAGCAAAGCAACTACACAGGCCCTTCTTTTCCATGTCTCTTCTTGTTAATAGCTTATAAAATTAGGATGCATTTATGGTAACCAAGACACCAGCCTCATTAACTGCAAAATGCAGGACTGACTTAGATTTTTGCCAGTCCTAAACTCTGTTTTACTCTTTGTTTCTGCTCCAAGATCCAGTCCTGAGTCCCACATTACATCTAGTTGTACTGGCTTCTTAGTCGCCTGCAATTGGTCTTTATCTTCTATGTACCTATCACTTGTGACAAGTACTAGTCAGGTATATTGTAGAATGTCTCTTAATTTTTTTCTGGTTTATTTTCCATGACTAGAGTGGAAGGATAGGGAGAATGCCTGAAGCCTAATTGCAACACCAAATGTCACTATCTATATTCATAAAATTGGGTGTTTCTATTGGTGGTTAGGCTTTTCATTCACTTAGCCAAATTATCTTGTCTTGTCTTCCTGACAGCATGGTCATATGCTTGTCAGGATGATGCAATCATGAGACATCGACTGTGCCTAAAGGCACAAAAGAAATTTTGTCACAATGACCTCACTAGCAATCAGCTGACTTGACCAGCCCTTCTGCTATGTTCTTTTTCTCTGTAATTTGGATTTGCCTACCCTCTCCCCTCCAACACCCATGCTACATGAAAAGCTCTCTTCTAGGTCATTGCTTTGTCTGTCTGAATTCCTATTCCATGCCACCAAAAACTTGTCTTTGGATGCTGGATTTGTTGATACATGAAACTGACAAATGCAAAATCGAAATGTTCTTTGTCATTCCTCTATCAGAGTAGAGAGAGAGAGCTGGGCTTTGAGTAGATATTCATTTACATCAGCAGCATTCCTCTGTGTTCCTTGGATGCTTATTTCTCTCTTGTTAACAGTGCTAGAATAAACACATAATTCTACCAAAATATTAGCAGTGTGTGCTGTTTTCCTTCACTTGCCAGGATTGTTTCATAATAAATACCATTGGAAAAAAATGCCATCGGCCAGCATCCTCAGTAGTTCTGTTAATATCTCTAGAGCATAGAGTATGGACCTGGGAGGTAATTTTCAAAGAGAAGTGAAACAGGTCTGGTTTCTAGCATATTCGTGGGATATGCTGATCTTGTTAACCTACACAGTTGATTTTAACTTAAATGTTGCAAAAGTTGATGCCATTACTTGATATGATATCCACTAATTACGTATCTTTTAGAAGGTAAATCTAACTTAAGTTTTCTTTTTAAGCGGAGTGGTACTGAAACAGATGTTCATAATCTGTGTTCATGCCAGCAGTGTATGGATTAAATCAAATATTCATGTTTCTCAAAACTAATTTTAGTCCAATTAAAGTAATTTTAGTCCAATTAAAGAAATAAATTGTCTCAACAATTTTGTGCATTTGGCGTATATCATATATCTTAGTTTCTTTCAACTACCACTTCTCTTAATTAATTAACTAGATTTCTGGTTCTGAGGCATAAACTCAGTGCTGCACACTGATGTTTGTCTTGTTTGCTCACTGCTGGCACTCTACCACTCTACCACTTGAGTCATACCAGCCAGGCATTTTGCTATTTAACTGGAAATGGGAGTCTCATGGACTTTTCTTCCTGTTGTCAAAATGCAATCATCCAGATCTCTGTCTCCTGAGTTGTTAGGAGGCAGGAGGCACCCGGTGCTCAGCCTCAGCTACCACCTATCTTTTAGAGATTCAGATTGTTACTTGTCTGCCAAGTTGAATCCTAGTATCATATTTCCATTTGCCTATAGAATGTTTCAACTTGCAGATTATATCATCATTTTAGACAATAAATGTTGAAAATAATTGATGAGCCTTTACCCCAATAAAGTAAAAGTAAATCAATGAATATACCCCAATCAGTTTTTTTTCTCTAATGTTTTCCTATCTTCTGTGATAATCCTTTACAAAGCCTTGGAACTGGAAAATGATTCTGATTACTCTTCTGTTGTTGTGTTCTATATTCAAACAGTCCCTTTCCCCACGACTTGGCCTTCTTTCAATGCGATGCTCATATTTACATTCTTACATGGACCCTCAGTTCTCTGCTGAACTTTCCAAATGGCTTCCTTTCTGGTGATAGCTCTTCATTTTAATCCATTCTTTCTTCTTCATGAAGTAGAATATCAGCACTGAATTCCCTATTGTGAAGTCCCTGTTACCATGAAGACACAATCTTGTCAGTCACAAGGAGACCCTCTCCTTCCCTTCCCAAAGGCCTTCTTTGCTCCCACTCTTTCTCTGTTCCTCTTTCCCACCCCAAACTTCTTCAGAGATCACTATTGAAGTCTCACAATGAAAGAAAGCACATTTTTTTGAAGTCAAGTAAATGTGATTTGTCTAATTCCCAAGAGAATGACTTAAGATAAAACCTTCTACAGGTAAATCATGATACTATCTATGGAGTTGGGCAATTGAGAATTTCTGTAATCTTGGAAACTACTTAATATTTGGGGACCATAGTTTCTATTCTTTAGAAACTAAGTAGATCGACTTCTCCCAACTTTTGTGGATGAGATATTGCAAGTATTGAATGGAACCCACATTCATGGTAGGGCTAGCTAAGAGGTTTTATTAGTTTTCTTTCTGACTATAATTCTGTGGATAGTTGACATATTTTATAGATTGGTGTGTGTACCAACCCTGTCAGGGCAATAAAAATTCACCATCCTCCAAATTCTCTCTTAAGTTTTCTCTTTACATTTTTACTCTGACCTTGGTCTGCTCTCCGTCACTCTAGTTTTGTCTTTTCGAAACTGTCACAGAAATGGAATTATACCATATGCAACAATTTGAGACTGGTTTCTTTCATTCAGCATCAAGTATTTGAGATTCATCCAAGTTTATTGCATTACCAAGACTTTATTCATTTGCTTTGTTGACTAGTGAATTTCATGATATATATGTATGGGAGTTTATTCACTCACCTGTCAAAGTACACTTGAGTTCTTAGAATGACTATATGCATTTGATTATAGATTCCTATGTGGACACATATTTTCATTTCTCCAGGGCAAATCCTAGGAGTAAGATTGCCAGGTTCAATCGTGAATGGATGTTTAACTTTGTGAGAAACTATCAAATTGTTTTCTGTCATGGCTATACCCTTTTCATTCCCATTAAACCTGCGCATCCGTGACTCATGCCTGTAATCCTAGCTACTCAGAAGGCTGAGATCTGAGGGTCCTGGTTTAAACCCAGAGCAGGTAGGGAAGTCACTGAGACTCTTATGTCTAGTGAACCACCTGAAAACTGGAAGTGGTGCTGTGGCTCAAAGTGGTAGAGTGCTAGCCTTGAGTGAAAGAGCTCAGGGATAGTGTCCAGGCCCTGAGTTCAAGACCCATGACCGACAAAAATATAATCTGAGAATTCTAATGGATTTACATGATTGTTACCACTACATCATTTCAGTGGTTTCTATTTTTATCCAACATAGGCATGAACTTGTATCTCATCCTAGTTTTACTTTGCATCTCTCTAAAAGATAATGATTTTGAACATCTTTTCATGAGCTTATTTGCCATACTTTTCCTTGATGAAGTGTACAAGTCTTTGCCCATTTTTTTTATCCTTGACATTTCATGAGACAAAGATCTTCCTAGCTTGTTGTAGGTAAGAGCACAAAAAAATGCCCCAAAGCATCCATTTTCTAGCAAGGGCTGAAGCAAACACCTCTAGCTTTGGGGGACAGTAGTGGCAGTGGAGCTGCTTTTTTATGAGAATGGCATCATTTTCAGTGTGGTTGCAATGAAGTTGAGGTTTTGGAAGCAACATAAATTATAGCATCTGGAGCTTGAAGAAGACTGAATTCAGTTTAATCACCAGCTCAGTTCCATAATGTGGTTTGGGAAATTCTTCTGGGAAGCTGGGTTCTGAGCTTCTCATGATGCTGTTAACGACCCAATATCCTCTCAGCTCCTGTTTGCATGACTTGGAGTCAGTTCCTAAGAACCTAGACTACAATATCAAATAAAAAGGCTATCAGTTATCTGTGGCCACAACGAGGTTTTATAACAGACAGATAACCACAGAACTTGGTTTCATGCAACAATGATAGTTTTGTACATGAATATGTAGCTGGGGAGAGCAGATTAGTTGATTTTAGTAAATTGTGGCTGATTTTTACTGGGCTTGTTTATGTATATGCTGTTACCTAGTGTGTTGGCAGGGAATAATTCATCTTGATTTCATGTAGATTTTCCTTCCTTAGCAGTCTAGCTCAGCCTTGTACTAATGATGGATGAAAGATAGTAAGAAAAATAGAAGATGCTCCAAGCCTCTTCAAGTATAGGCTGAAAACTGTATACTTTATTTCTGTGGTCTCCTGTTAGTCAAGCCACAAGGATAGTGCAAATTCAAAGGAATGGGGCCCTAAACTACACCTATAATGGAAAATGTGGCCACAGAGTGCTGCAGAGTAATTCCATAATCAATCTCCTTCATACGTAAATGATGGAATTTTGAAGTAGGAGTGTATAAATGGGAACCCAGAAAGAAATACATCAGAATATTAAATTATAGTATCTCTAAGTTAGTTTAAGCCATCTTTTAGTGCTTTGAATGTTTCTACATAAAACAGGTATTAGTTGTGTAAGTTAACTAATAATTGGAAAACACCAATTAGCAGCTTAGGAGAAGCATTGATTGTATTTATTCTGTGTAGAAGATACTAACATTTCTTCCCCAACAGCAAGAATTGTACAAAGTAATAATTTAGAGGATGAATATATATAGATTTGAGGAGGGGTTATAAGATTTTAAACACTATTTTGAGATGGAAGACTGAATTTTTACCAAACTTTCCATTTTTAGTCTTTCTCTCCCTCCCCTTCTCTCTTTTACTCAAGCTTTCTGCCAAGAAGCAAAAATCAAAAAAGAAAGTAGCCTCTTAATTTTGGAAGACTATAACCACACAATAGAAAGGAACTCTGTAGTGTGACTTCTGTGTTTGATGGTTGAGTAGACAGCTAGGTGGTTGACTGTGGAGTAAGCAATGGATACAGAGACTGCCTTTCTTGCCCAATGTTTATCTTATGAGGCTCAAATATGCTCTGCTCAATAACAAAAGTAGAGGCATGGTAATGTATCTTAGTGGTAAATGGGTATATAGGAAGCTGTAGGTCCTGAGTTTCTTTCCTAGCAAAGAAAGGAAGGAATGAAGAAAGAGAGGAAGAAAGGATGGAATGAAGGAAAGAAAGAGAATATAAAAAGTAGAGAATGACAGATAAAGGTCTATTTGTTCAGTAGATTCAGCTACTGTCACTATACCCTTTACATTAAAAACTCATCATCACATTTAATTCACATATCTTGCAGTTCACCCACTTAGAGATCATCTCCATTACCTCCAAAGAGAACCATTAAGCAGTCACACTTCCTTTTGTGCTGCCCCTAGTTATCGTCAAACATAAGTCTTTTCTCTGATTTTCTAGATCTGCCTATTCTCAACATTTTCTATTAATTGGAAAATCCAGTATATTGTCTTTGTGTCTGGCTTCTTTCACTTAGCATATTGTTTTAAAGATGCACCCATATTGTAGAATATTTCAGTTCTGGTAGAAGAATATTTCATAACTTATCTATCCATTTATCACTTGTTTCTACTTTGGGCTATTTTGGATTGTGCTGCTATGAATACTCCTATACAAGTCCCTGTGTGGAAACATATTTTCAATTCCCTTGGGAACAGGAGTCCCCTCTCCCTTATTCTTGGATAATATATTCCAAACTGGTAATATATTCCAGTGGATGCCTGTAATCTTGGACCGTATTGAACTTCAGATATGCTTGGTTTTTCCTCTACATTTCTACATTCATGCCTATGATAAAATTTGATTTATAAATTAGGTATAGTAAAAGATTAACTAGAATAACTAATAACAAATTAGAATAGTTATAATAATAAGTTACAATTGTGTTTTATGTCTTTCAAATGTATTATTGTACTCTAGGTCTTTCCAACTACACACACACACACACACACACACACACACACTCACATATATATAGCTTTCCTTAACATGTATTTGAGAACTTCTTTTCACTTTTGTTTCTCTTTGAGGAGCATTTTACGACCACTTTCTCATATATCAAACCAATCCTTGGGGTCATTAACAGTAAAGTAAGTATTGGTTGAAGAAGAATACTTGAACACAATACTAAGATGGCTGTGAAGTGACTCGTGCGTGGGTGTCATGTACAGTGTAGATACACTGCACAAATGGCTGCCTCCTATCTTGAGCAGGATGAAGCAGGACAGTGCAAGATTTCCTTAAACCACAGAAGATACGAAGCCACTTCAATTTTATGATTATTTTATTTTTGAATTTTCCACTCAATATTTTTGGACTTGAAAACCATGGCTAATAAAGTACAGCTTTATATGACTAAGAATGAAACTTGTGAATATTTTGCATTTTATACAACTTTATTGTTTGAGCTTATTTGGCCAATGTCATGGTTTTCCTGGGAATGTACTTTTTTTTCACCTAAACTACGTGAGAATTTAGGGTAAGGTATGAGTAAGCATCTTAGAAAAGTTCCCTGGAAGCAATTCTAAGGATGTTTTTGTGTTAGTATGGTTAGTGCTCTATCACTTGAGCCATGCCTACACCCTGGCTTTTTGTTAGTTAATTGGAAATGGAATCTTGTAGAACTTTATGTCTGGGCTGGCTTCAAACCACAATCCTTCCAATCTCAATCTGCTTAATAGCTGGAATTATAGGCATGAGCCAATGGCATCCAGTTTCTACAAGTGCTTTGAAGCACTAGCTCTAAAGTTGGAATAGGCCTCTGGCATCTATAGGTGACTATTTCACAGTGACATTGTGGATTCTGCTGTGTATTTTCAAGATATCAATATAAATAAATAACTGGAGTAATATTTTAAAAATATTAAACAGATGGTTTAATACTTTATATTACATATTGTTGGTATTGAATTATATTTGGTAGGTGAATTAGAAGAGATGAAATAGATACATGTTCGTGGTCTGACAATAAGTAAAAGAAAGGGTAAAGTTATCAACTGTCATTTGTCAGGCAGTGTAGAAAAAGTTTAGATTTAAACCTTTTTTTTTCAGAATGCTAATTTTCCATAGGAAGCATATGATGAGCAAAGATGGTAAGCAAGGATGTTGCCAATCCTTTTCCAGCATGATATGATTGATAATTACATGGAACTGAGCAGAAAAAAAAACCAATGGGCAAGCTTAGCTTTTGCTTGAGTAGATTCTGTGCTTTCTTCCCTGGGGACTCTTAAGGTTCTTGAGCATAAGCGTGTTGAATACAGTGAATATTGCTTTTTTTTCCTTTATGGAGCCTATTAAAGCATACAGACTGTATGTCTTGCTGAAATGCTCCAAAGATAATTGTGGAAACATTTACTACATGCTCATTCATTTGTTTACATAATTTAAATATATGTTTTTAGGTTGTTTAAATTTTTTCTAAGTTTTTTCAATGTGTATATGACATCACAGGTGACACACAGTCTTATTTTATTTTTATACTGGCACTGGGGCTTGAACTCAGGACCTGCATTCTGTCCCTTTAGCTTTGTCACTTAACGCTGGTGCTCTCCCATTAAAGCCACAGCTCTACTTCTGGTTTTTTACTGGTTAATTGGAGATAAGAGCATCATGAACTCTACTGCTTGGCAGGCTTCAAACAGTAAACCTCAGATCTCAACCTCCTAAGTAGCAAGATTACAGGCATGAGTCACCAGTGCCCAAGGGCACAACCTTCTTCAAGCTGAAATTGACAGGTTAGCATTTTGCAGTGAAACAATTCTGTTCCTCCTTTAACTGCTGAGACTTTAGGCTACTTGTCACAATTACTGGTATGCCAGTTCATGGCTATTAGTTGCTTTTGCTGAAGGACAGGATAATTGGCTTTGGTAGACAATTTCTCTCAATCAGACAATCTTTCAGAACTCACAAATCCATTCTCATTTCTAAAGAGGAACAGATTTCCTTCTCTTTGATCTCTGTATTGTCTAGGCAAAAACTTGTCTCTGTTAATTTGGCAGGCAGGAGAGAGCTGCTAAATTTAAGGATGCAGTTCAGGTCAAAGAAAGGGGCTACATTTGGTCTATGTTTTCCCTGAAGTGGAATGTAATTCTTATGCTGTGACTCAATATGAATCAGATAAAGGGCAAGTCTTTTCCTTATACTTTTTTCCCATTTTCCAATCAGAGGGGAAAAAAGAAAATTAAAAGGTCAATCTATAATCAAGTATTTGTTAAACACTCATTGTCACCAATATAAAACTGTCTATGCATACATCCAGCTCATGATTCTAGTCAGAGAATACACAGCAAAAATGATAGAATTTTTTCACAATAAAAATAAATAAAAAATGATAGAATTAAGTTGGGGTAGAATATTATCTGAATTGAGTGGAGAGAATTTTGGATGTTGAGAATGATCAATGAATACCTTCTATTAGGAGGACCTTAGACTGGCTCAGTATCTCACATGGAGATTTTTCTAGGGGTTTGAGGTTGGAGAAGAAATATGAACATTGCCTTTGAGACAGACACAGCCTAAACATTAGCTCCAAGGAGGACAAGGTGGTCACTGCCTCTGAGAAATTACACTCAGAGTCCCAGTTACTAGATAAAGCCTCAAGGCCAGAGAGCAAGTGCTTAAGCATTTGAGCAAACTTCATAATTTCTTTGTCCCAAGGCACACTTTACAGCTGAAGGTCCTAGAAGGTGAGAGCAGCACTTTTCTTTGTTAAGTTTGTGTTTACATATTCAGATTTTTTTATTGTGAAAATACCTTACCGAGGGGTTACAATTACATGGGCAAGATAATGAGTACATTTCTTATCAAGCATTGTTGCCTCCTCCTTTGTTTCCCCTTCCCATCCCTTCCCATTCTCCCTGCCCCCCCACCTGATCCTCCCCCACCCCCCATATTCAGATTTTAAAACATCATGACTTTCAGAAGTGAGCAGAAGTAGAGTTAGGATGAACATCCAGATCCAATGTAGGAGATCTTTCTCTTGTTTAACATATAGAAAAACTGACTATCTTGAGTTTTGTTTATCTTCAGATGGAGAAACAAAATGTAGAACAAGCCTAGAAGAGAATGCAAATGCAAAGTTGATATGTCCAGAAGCAAAATGCTTAGCCTCATCAAAGGGCGGTGGTATGAAATAGGGACTGAAAGGTTCGTGTTTTCTTCTCCCTCTTCCAGTGCACTGCTCTTAGATATCCTTTACATTTTCTTTTATTTGAAATCTGAACTAACAAAATCTGTTGCAAAATGTTACTGTAAGCAGGGCACTGGGTGGCTCAAACCTGTAATCCTAGCTACTTAAGAGACAGAGATCATGGTTCAAAGCCAGCCTGGGCAGAAAAGTCTGGGAGACATCTCCAATTAATCAGCCAAAAGCTGGAAGTGGAGGTGTGGTCCAAGTGGTAGAGCACTAGTGTTGAGGGAAAAAGCTAAGGGACAGTACATAAGCCCTGAATTCAAGCCCCAGTACCTGCACATTTTTTCCTATAAACAAATCTATTGAATAAGATAATGAAAAGGATCTGTTCCTCTATTGACATCACAGGCCTTCCAAATATGTATTGTTTTGTATCATGACCTTCTTGCTTACTCAAAATTCACTTAAATTCTACAATAAAAAATTGGTTTAAACTTAAAAGACCCTTTAAAAATGTTAAGTATGGTTTTCATTTTCTTCTTTAAATTCATTGTGGCCGGGGTATGAATTTGAGACTAGGGATTCAGGAAAAGGCTGAGTCCTCTCTTTCTCTCTCCCTCTCCCTCTCCCTCTCTCTCTTTCTCTCTCCCCTCCCCCTCTCTCTCTCACACACACATACACACACATATACTATAAGTTATTTAGCAAAATAAAATTATGTGCAAATCAGTTACTAAGCCCTAATACAGTTGCATTATCCAGAAGCAATATTTTTAATGCATGCTGTTTTCATAATCTGCCCAAATCTCTCTGTCTCCTGTCTCTCACTCTCGCTCTCTCTCTCTCCTGAGTGATATGTCTATCCCTTTACATTAATTCTCTTGCCCATTCACATTTCTTAGGCTCTGGGTTCCAATTTTCATCTTCACCAATCAGAAATCCCTTCAGATGGGAATGTCAGTTCATACTTCCTGAAACTTCTCATTTTCAGCTTAGCTAAATGATAAACTTTTCTCTTTACAAGTGAGACATCCTCTACAGCCTAACATTTATCTAAAAGTGGTGTTCATTATCCATTAAGTCTTATTCACGTTTATATACAAATTTAGTATTATAACCTCTTTATCTCAGTAGCTTGATTAGCTTTTAAATACTGGAAATTATGTCTTTTCAATTAATAAGTAGTCTGGGGGCTATTGATGGTTTCCTTTCCATCTGGTAGAAATTAGTATTTGCTTCTATTGTGTTAAGAATTAAAACTTCAATTTAACAAGGGCGCAGTCATTTGTCTCTCTTTCTCTATGTTCTCATTCCTTGTTCTAAGGACAGACACCAGAAAGAGTTACTGTCACAACTAAGAACACAAAGAGGGGTAAACAAAAAAGGTGGGGGGGGGACAGGGAGAATGCTGTCAAGAATTCATTTTACATACCACAAAATTAAGAAAAGTAAGGGAAAGGGTGCGTCAAAGGGGAGTGAGAATGTTTAATGGGCAATACTGATCAAGATGCCTTGTATTCATGAACTGCGTTGTTAAATGGCACCTCATCTGTACAACTTCTTAAAGATAATGAAAAAATTTAAAATCACATGAAAGCAAATGCTGATTTTAGTAAAGGGTGTAGAATAAATTTTAGATGATCATAATCACTCAGAATATCTAAACCATTTGATTAAATTAGTTGTGTTTTCTGTGGCTAGCCCATTCAAATGTCTGAACATTGGTTATTTCCACACAGAACTTGAACACGACTTCAGTCTTCATCTTTTAATGTGTACTGATACAACAACTATCAAAGACCGAAGTTAAACAAATTTACCTCAGGCAACTCAAGCTTTATTGCTTCTGTGGACATTTTTCAATGATAAGCTTGCTCTTTCTTTACTGCTCCATTTTCCTTGGTCTAGCTGTAAATAATACCCAGAATTTATCTCACACTGAAGTGTATCTTTCTATATGACAAATGCCTATGTACAACCTGTTCTATCTACTTTTGTTTCTTTCCATGAAACTTGTTTGTATTTTGCTAGTAAATAGTTTCTACCACTTTTTGCAATATTTAGATTATCAACGATTTCTATTTGCCTACACCTTACATTTGATTATTAATAGACAAAGTAGATTTCTCTTGATTTCCTTGAAAAAATGGTCACCATTTTAGCTTTGACTAGATAGTTTTTTTTTCTTATAATGAAAATACCATAGAGAGGGGTTACAGTTACATGGGCCAGGTACTGAGTACATTTCTTTTTTGTGTATGACTTTTTTTTTATTGTGAGAATACCGTACAGAGGAGTTACAATTACATGGGCAAGATAACGAGTACATTTCTTATCAAGCATTGTTGCCTCCTAACTAGATAGTTTTGAAAGCAAAACAACCCCTTTGTATTGGCAAGCATCCCTTCTCAAAAGAACATTTTGCTTTCTCCCTGAGGAGAAATTCATCATTATTTGTTACCTGAATATGTGTGAAGTCACTTGAAAACTAATTTTAGGGAGTCTCAAAAGAATTAATTTAATTTAAGTGATCTAATCACTAGTAATTAAAATAAAACGTCAACAAAACATCATCAAATTTACATTTATTACAGCGAACCCTTCAGAGAAAAAGAAAATCAATTACTGAAAAATTTAATTAAGATCAGGAGGAAGTTGAGAAACAGGAACTTTTTAAACTCAATTAAGTGACTTTTGAGCTTTTCACAAGACACATTTGACTTTCAATTCTATTATTAAGAACTACTTCTATCTTTGTTTTCTATTAGTGTACTAGGCTTCAATAGGAGCTCAGAAAATTAGGCTAGTGCTTTTTACTCTCACCTATTATTAGAGGAGTAATCTAGATAGAAGGAAAGTAAAAGCAACATTTAGAATTAAACTTTTTAAAAGTTTGAATTGTTACAGCTAATTGATAGGATCTGCAAAGTCCTACAAAATGTCGGGATTTTATGTCAAATAGCGTCATTGCTTATTGCCTTCTGCCGGATTTTAATGAAGTTGCGCTAAACATCTACTTGGCTATTTCAAATCTATATTTGATGTCTGCTACCAGTTGCCAGTAGTCAGACCATGAGAAAGCCGAGAATGTGCTGGGAAGTGAGTGACTGTGTAATATCTTTTAATATATGGCTCTTCTTTGTTAAAAAAAGAAGCCTCTATCTTGCCATTGGATATTGTCCATTTGTTAATAGATTAGTTTTCTCCTTTATGTAAAGGAGAAAGTTTGTAAATGAAACACTGGCCAGAAGCTAAATTTTTATTAGGAGAGATTCAACTTGGATGCTATAGGACATTTTAGTTCCACATGGTATAAAATGACATTGTGCAAATATTTTCTTTATCAAATTGACCATGGCTTAAAATTTGCTGCAACATGTTTGGTTGACTGAAATTCTTGTTAAATTTGGCCTGACCAAAATTTGAATTTCATATCTCATGTTTACCAGTGCCTTCTCTGTAACAAGTTGTGCTTTTCTTGTTATGGCATGAATTCTGAAAGATGGCTTTTATCTAGTGCCAAGCACTTCATATGATTTAATAGTTCCAGTTTCAGAGTGCCCTGAGAAATGATCGTGACCAACTGAGGCTGCATCTGATGACCAAATCTCAGTTGCTTTCAGATAAATGGGCATTTAATTCTGTGATCCTTAAGCTCCTCTTGTTAGGAGAAAGCTGGGAAAGAAACATCATCTCAATCTCTGTCCTGGTGAAAATATTCAGGACTCTCTTTACAAAATCATTAATGGCCTTTCATTCACTCTGTGCTCAATATCACACATTTTAGGAGTCTGTTTTTATATTTGTTCTGATGTCTTATCAAGTTTAGTAGAAAAAAGTATACAATTTGTATTCTCATTTACACCATTATATGTGTGTGTGTGTGTGTGTATAATTGACTATTCCTTTTCACTGACAGTTAAAAAGTACTAAAGCTAAGCTCAGACAGCTCATTTGTTGAAGCTTGACCTAAAGAATATACATATTCATGAACATGTACACACATATATATAATATGACATATATGTATATATATGATATCTATCTATGTATCTATATATATAGCCATGTATATGGCATGGTTCTAATTTTGAGTCTGTTTAGGGGGACACAGGAAAGGAGGGAGAGGAAAAATAGGATAATAAATAATATAGAACTACATTGCTATTGTGTGCGAAGATGGCATGAGGAATCTCAATGAAAGCTGTTGATCAATAAGGGATTGGAAAACTAGGAAAGAGAAAGCAATGGAGAGGGTTAGTTTATCAAAATATAATATATGTACCTCTGAATTACCATAGTGAACACCCTTGGTCCAATTAATACATACTATAAGACAATGAGTGGCAGAAAGGTAAAACAGGGGAGGATCGGGTGTGGGGGGGGAGGATGGGAAGGGATGGGAAGGGGAAACAAAGGAGGAGGCAACAATGCTTGATAAGAAATGTACTTGTTATCTTGCCATGTAATTGTAACTCCTCTGTATGGTATTCTCACAATAAAAAAAAAGAAAAGTAAAACAGGCTTTGCTGGAGGAGGGAATAGATCTGTGGGGGGTGAAGAGAGGGAACAGAGGGTGAATGAGGAGAAATAGGACAGAAGTAATTTCTATGTGTATATGAAAATAGAATGATGAAATCTGATGAAATTGTTCTAGGAGGGAGAGTGATGGAGAGGGAGAATTTGATTGGGATAAATTATATGCATGTATAGAAATGTCATATGAAACTCCCCTCATACAGCTAATGTATGTGAAAAACTCAAAGCACATTTTCATTGAATGAATACCCCAATTAAATGAATGCTGTCTTGTTGATGCTGATAGGAATTACTAAGCAGATGGACTCAAAGCCATTGAAGATGAATACTCTCTTTTTAGGGGTTCCTGTAATTTCTTGTCAAAATGGAAACATTTTGCAAAGTGAAAAGTGGCACCATCACCACAATTACACCTGTGTAACAGGCATAACCTAGATTGTTCTTCCGAACCTCAACTGCAATGTCTTGTTCCCCTTACCCCACATCTATTCAGTATTCAGGTGCTACCCACATGCAAAAATTCAGATCCAGTTCTCTTTCGTTCCTCTGGCTATTCTATATCTCTCTGGTACACGTATGTCAGAAGGCAAAAGTCAGCTCAACCCATTATTCTCTTACCAGTTAGAGTGCAGCCTTCTAAGACAATGAATATGTGCCACACTTCTATCTCCCTACATTATGGAGGGAAGAGCCAAGTGTAAATAGAGGGGAGGGATAGCTCCTGGCTGAATAGTTTCACCTTCACATTTCTCTCTATGATTGTGACCAAATGAATGGCTATTGCTACCAAAAAGTTGGCATTGTAAAGTTGTTTCTCCTGGGTTTGTAGTCTTCCACAGCTGGGAGGGATAAAATTCAAGCCAACCATCATAAATTGTAGGCCAAGGACCTATTAAGTGACCAGATGTTCTGTCTCAAGGGACACTGGCCTCTGGTCAATACTAAATGGTTAAAAACATTACCAACTTAAGAAATAGTATCTCTATCATGCTTATAATTGTATTACTTTTATTACATGCTGACATGACTATTCATGAATTTAAAGCTTACTAAATAGTTAATAAATCAAATAAAATAATTAGCTATGTAGAAAGTTCAAACCATTGGTTGTGTAAGTAAATACTTACATGTAAGTAAATACTTACATGTTTGCCATTATTTATCTGCTTTCCAAATACTAACTTATTTAATTTCCATAACCAGTTTGAGTCAAGGACACTGTAATCTCCATTTTTGGACATCACCAAGATTTGAACTCAGGGCCTCACACTCACTTGGCTTGCTTGTTCAGCTGGTACTCTACCACTTGAGCCATGCCCCTAGTCCTGCTTTTCTGTACACTGGTAGTGGAGCTAGAATTCAGGGACTTGTGTGCTCACTTGCCTATCTTGCACACAGCTAACATCAGCCCTGCTATTTGTTGGGTATTTTGGAGACAGAATTTCATGAACCTTTCAGTCTAAGCTGACTTAGATCCCAAACCCTCCAGCCTCCAGTCTCCTGGATATCTGGGATTGTAGGCATGAGGTACCATTGCCAAGTTATAATCTCCTTTTTACTGAAAATAGGTAAAGAATAACTTGCTGAGGACAGCATGGCTAGCACAAGACCAAGCTAACAGAAGACTGGCAACTTTTGGCCCCTGGCTCCATTTCAAACAGCAAGACACAAACAGTTCTTTAAATGCCAAAGGAGGCATTGTTGACTCCCTGATATGGAGCCGAAAAATAAAGCCCAGTGCCTCATCTGTAGTAAGTGGTTCAATGTCATAGAACTGTTTGATACTGTGATTTAGTAATTAAATTTTAATCTTTCCTTCACAATCCAATTCCATATTTTCTGTGAGCATTACTTACACAAAGCAGGAGCTGGGTAAATAGAGAATGAGCGAATTTGAGTAAGTGATAGGATAGCAGTGAATAGTGAAGAATGTATGAAGTAGGGTGATGCTAAAATGTCTTACTGTGGAGGGTCATAGGAATCTTGTTCAGTGGACAAAGTCTTGTGAAGATGCTGTAGAGACAGGGTTGAAGAGGAAGGAGAGGAAGAAGGCTGTGTGTGTGTGTGTGTGTGTGTGTGTGTGTGTGTGTGTGTGTGTGTACACCAAGGCTTGAACTCAGGAATTGGACACTGTTCCTTAGCATTTTAACGCAAGTGGATGCTTTGCTTCATTTCTGGCAGTTTGGGTAGTTAATTGGAGATGAGAGTTTCAGAGACTCTCCTGCCCAGGATAGATTTGAACTGTGATCCTTAGATCTCAACCTCCTGAGGAAATAGGATTACACTGGTACTCGATTCAAGAAAGCAAGTTTAAAGGGTCATTCTTATCAATTAGCTTAGAAACTACTTCTGTAAAGACCTTTATGGCATGTGGGAAGGGATGGTGAACTGACAGATGGCCAGTGGTATGTGGGATCTCTTTGCCTTAAACTAAGCGAGCTTGCTAATGAAACTGTGGCTGTCACCAGCCAGGCTGAGACATATCAATTGTGTGAATGCCAAGGGTTCAGGTGCTAGTGATTTAGTGGCAAAGAGCTTCAGAAAGAAAGAAAGCAGAACAGGAGTGGGGCAAGAAGCCAAGCAAGGGTAAGATTTGAGGTGACACTCAAGGCATAGGTGGATTCCACAGGTGTTCAGGAGGGCGAATTGTACCTTAAGAGTTTGTTCAACCATGACACTCTGGGCTTTTGAATTGCCACATCAGATAGTTGATTGTTATTTGTCCCAAGCACTACTAGCTTGGGTGAGCTGGCATCAGCACACAAGGGGACAAGTGCCAACTACACATAAACACTAAGAAATGGGCATACAAACTGATAAAAGGATATCTAGTGGGAACCAGCCGTGCTCTCTACAGTATAATTGCAGCCCGTCCTTTGAAAACCATGTATCTATGAGAACTGGAAGATTTCCTAATTTGACAGTTGAACAGCTCAGTTCTTGCTGAGTCTTAATGTCCCAGACAGAAGTACAAATTATATTAAGTTCTTAACACTGTGATCATTTATGAGAATCCATGGGAGTTAGAATTAGATCAATTAAAAAATGTAATTTTCTAAGGCAAATCTTTTTAAAAAGAGGGAAAATATTTCCAATTGTCTAACTTACAGGATTAATGTTCAAATCAAATTGAGTTTTACAAATGGTAATAGTTAAGTTATGGGTAGGGCATTTCAATTCAGTGCCCCCAAAGGCAGACTTTAATAAAGTCATAAAAAATAGTAATCCTGAAGGTATTTTAACAGCAGATGAGCAAATTGTTTTGTGTAATTTGGAAACAAAATATGCCTGTGCAATTGTGACCAATACAAAACACACATCAACAACTGATTAAGCAGAAACCAGAAGGAAATAATTTTCCCTTTTGTGATGTTAATTTAATGTTTTTGTTAGAATACAGGTATCACCTGCCCTGTGTTCAGTAACAAATGTCTTCATGCTTGAAGCATTCCCCAACTTCAATAACAGTGGCTCAATATAACAATTTTGTATTTCTAGGCAATCTATGACAGGTTACACTTCTTAAATCTTATATTGTGGCACTAGCAGAACATCTGTATCATGCTTGAGAATCATTATTTAAAAATCTGATTGCTCTAGATTAAGAGTTGGTAAACAATGGGCCAGTAGCCCAATCCAACTTTTTATTCATTTTTAAATATTCTGTGAGCTAAGAACTGTTTTTACATTGTGAGTGGTTGAACAAGATAAAAAGAGTACCTCCTTTCAAGGGAAAGTGGCATGACCATCATTTTATTGGAGCTAGGTGCTAGTGGCTCACACTTGTAATCCTAGCTACTCAAGAGACTGAGATCTGAGGATTGCAGTTCAAAGCCAACCTGGGAAGGAAAGTTCATGTGACTCTTATCTCTAACCAGCAAAAAGCTGGAAGTGGAACTATAGCTCAAGTGGTAGAGCACTAGCTTTGAGTGAAAATGCTCAAGGACAACTCCCAGGCCGAGTGCAAAGCCCAGTACTGAAACACAGAAATATTTTATTGGAACAGAGCCACATCCATTTGTTTACATATTATTTGATTACTTTGGTATTGTACAGTCAGAGTTCAGGAGAATAGACAGAAACTAAATTGTCCTGAAAGCCTAAAATAGTTACTATTTGATCCTTCACAGCAGACATTCACTGTCCCCTGTTCTTCAACTTTGTGCTTCTTGATTTTTTTTTTGTTGTTGGTTTGGGGCTTGAACTCTGGGCCTGGCACTGAACCTGAGCTCTTCAGCTCAAGGCTATCACTCTACCACTTGAGCCACAGTGCATTTCCGGATTTCTGGTGGTTAATTGAAGATGAGTATCATGGACTTTCCTGCCCGGGCTGGCTTTGAACCACAATCCTCAAATCTCAGCCTCTTGAGTAGCTAGGATTACAGGCGTGAGCCACCAGTGCCCACTGACTTTTTCTTTTTTGTGCCTGTCTGGGGCTTGAACTCAGGACCTGGTTTCTGTCCCTGGGCTTTTTCACTCAAGGTTAGTATTCTACCATTTGGAGCCATAGTGCCACTTTCTGTTTTCTGGTGGTTCATTGGAGATAAGAGCCTCATAGACGTTTTTGCCTGGACTGGCTTCAAACTGTGATCCTGAGATCTCAGCCTCCTGAGTAGCTAGGATGACAGGCATGTGCCACCAGCATCCAGCTACTTTGTGCTTCTCGTTGCTGATTCTTTCTAAAAGGCTTAAGTGACACTAGAACTCATATCCTATGGGGAATTGTCCCACGGAGATACTGTGAATATTAAGTCCATTTTATTTCTTGGGGGAAGAGTTTATTACAGTTCATTTTGATGAACATTCTGCTATAACACAGACACAAGGTCTTTTTCCTATGAATATTTGAAATGATTAGGCGTTTGCAGAGGCTGCAGTTAGCTCCTGGGTTATGTCTGTCCCATGCACATAGTGACATGTCCTCTCACCCACTGCAGTCATCTGCTGGCTTCAGCTTACCTCATTCTGCCATTTCAAAAGCTCAGGCTGTTTAACGACTCTGTTTATTGTTATTTCATTCCACCCTCTGAATGAGAGCCACAAACAAATTGTGTTTTTCAATTTTCATGATGAGGAAATGGGCCACAAGTGGTGAGGTTATTTGCACCAACACTGCAACCCATGGCTGCTCCACGTATTTTGGGCTTTGTTCACCATGTTTTCTCTTATTGCCAAATGAAAGGTATTACTAACATAGGTCAGTCATGAGAAAGGTATTGCTAGCATAGGTCATGGATTCCTCCCATCTCTCCCACCCATCCCCTGAACTTACCTGGTTCTGTTTCCACATATGCATGTTGACAATTGTGACTAATTTTTTTTGGGGGGGGGTCCGGTCGTGAGGCCTGAACTCTGGGCCTGGGCGCTATCCCTCAGCTCTTCAGCTCAAGGCTAGCGCTCTACCACTTGAGCCACAGCGCCACTTCCGGCTTTTTTCTTTTTGCTTATGTGGTGCTGAGGAATCGAACCCAGGGCCTCAGGCATGCAAGGCACGTGCTCTACCACCGAGCCACCTTCCCCCAGTTGTGACTATTTTTGCACATCCTTCCTCTCCTCATTTGTCTGCCTTCCTCCCCTTTACCCTTAACTTCCTCACACAAAGCAGGTCTCAACTTCCTGCTATTCATTTTGCTGAAATGACCGTTAATTGTCCAAAGGAACTATGCCATTGAAATCCTCCTCTGCACATACTTTACATCAGTCAGTTTCATTGTATGTATATATATATATATATATATACATATATACATATGTATATATATATTGATTGTATATATAAATATATATATACATAAATATATAAAGGGTCACATGTATATATATGCACATATATTTATATATATACATGTGACCATGTATATATTTTCATATGTTTATATTATACACTTAACTACTACACATGAGAGAAAAATATGCCCTTTGTCTTTCTGAGCCTGCCTTACTTAACTTAGCATGTTTTTTTAGGTACATTTTCCTGCAAATGGCATAATATTGTTCTTCCTGATTGATGAACAAATTCACACATATATACAAATATATATATATATATATAT
The DNA here is from genome assembly GCF_000151885.1 of Dipodomys ordii. Taxonomy (NCBI): domain Eukaryota; kingdom Metazoa; phylum Chordata; class Mammalia; order Rodentia; family Heteromyidae; genus Dipodomys; species Dipodomys ordii. The sequence continues at coordinate 1,346,913 of NW_012267366.1, read as the reverse complement.
ATATATACACACACACACACACACACATATACTTTCATCTATTGGAAAGCATCTGGGATATTTTCATATTTTGGCTGTGGTGAATAGTGTAGAAATAAATTCACATATGTATGTGTGTGTGTGCGTGTGTGTGTGTGTGTGTGTGTATGTGTGTGTGTGCGCTCTCATCCATTGTAAGGCATCTGTGATGTTTCCATATCTTGGCTATGGTGAATAGTGTAAGAACAAACAAGGGTGTGTCTTTTTATACTCTGACTTGCAATCATTTGGATAAATGCCCAAGTGATATTGCTGTATCATGAGGGAGAGCAGTATCTTTTCCTTTTGTCATTACTGAGTTTGAACTCAGGATCTTGCACTTGCTAAGCAAGATCACTACCATTTTAGCCATGACTCCACCTTTTAGAATGACAGTGATACATTCATCTCCCCATCTATCCATCTGTCCATCCATTCACTGATCCAGCCAGCCAGTCATCCATCTGTCCACTTATCCTTTCATTCACCATTAATTCAAATCTCAGATGTTTATTGAGTAATTGACCATGCTACCTATATAATCCATATGATGCATAGTTTTGTGTACAGAAGACAATGGTTCCTGCCTTATGGAGGTTTCCCTCATTTTCCACCACCAGAGCCACACAGGAGGTGCATTTTATGTGCCTACAGATTTCTAGGCATCTCAATCACATGTGAGGCTTCATGTCCACACGGTTCATAATCTGCCCTCTTCACAGCCATATGACTTACATTTCTTGAGTGTTTTGTTTTTACAAATAGTCTGAATACTGGAATGAAGATGTTATAATTAGATTTTTAATTGAAGGGTGAAACTATGCAAGACCTCATCCTTTAAAAAAAACTAGATGTAACATTTTATATAAATATTTCTCTCCCTGCTACTAAACACATTCCAGATTCTACTCACAACTCATATGTGGTTATACAGTACATTTTTTCTTGATTCAGTATCAAAGTTTTTCAACTACCACTTATTACTTTGAGAGAACAGAAGCTGGCCAAAGGGTAATTAATAGATTTGACCTTTAAGGTGAACAGATGCACACACTAGATGGCTGAGACGCTGATTCTATTCAGAGGAGTTTGCTGGTGAAATTTTGAAGTGCCATGTGTCTGCTGGGCAAAGTTTTATTTTGGTAGTAGTTACTGGTTAGGCTTTGTAACTTTTTCTTTCAGATATCTGGCTGGCTCTCCAAACTTGCCTTTAAGAATTGTGTTTTGTAAGTGAAGAGCTGAAGCTATTATTAGCTGTGTGTTTGTGGTTGAAATATGAGGTCAGGTTTGGCAAAGAACCTTGCAGGATGTGCACTGGCCAGCTTCAGCCCAGCTCTCCTCCTGATCGCAGGTAGCTTGTTCAGCAGCTGATCCCTGGGTGCACAAGGAATGCCTTTGTCTTTTCATTTGTGGGTGTGCCTGCTTCAGGTATAGAATGCTGCCTTAAAGAATTAGGAGTGACTTACAGCGTATTCTTATTCAGGACCCAACTTCCCAATGAGAACTTATCTTTATAAATAAATACATACACATCTGCATATACATATGTATATGTATAAAGAAATGTATATACATATACACGTGTAATATACATATTCATATGCTCAGATAATAGACATATTCATAACAAATACATATGCAATGTAATATCCATATTCAAAACTATTTGATTAGTTCAATGATCACTTTGGTCTTGTCATTTTACTTCCAGTTCCATGCATAGTGCGTGGCATAAATAACAACTATATGCATTCATTAAAGAAATGAATGAGTACAAATGATAACTAAATTGTGAGTTAGGTAGATATAAAACATATACTTCATTGAAGAATAGGAGCCTGTGGTCATTCCTAGATCAGGCCCTTTCCAATGATGGCTAATAAGCAAGGAATCGTGACCATATTCATGCATGGCAGCACTGGCAGTAACAGTTCTCCAGTCCTGAGAAAATCATGCAACTGCGAGATTTTGTGGTTCTTTGTTGTGAAGCCACCAAAAGTAGCAGCAGAAGGAGGTGAAGGAGAAGGTGAAGGAAAGTAAGAAAGGCCTCTGCTTTCAGAGTTCTCAAGATGAATTCAATAATTTTGTATGGGTTTGCAGAGATCTACTACCTGCAACACTTACTTTATATCTCATGCATAATCTCATACAAAAACACATGTGCCCCAGGACATGCACACGCATGTACACACATAGATGCAGACACACACGTATTAGCATGTAAAGCATCATGCTGATCATATAATAAGAAACATAATTAATTGTAATCCCTCTGTACATCACCTCTATAATAACAAAGTAAATTAATAAAAATACTTAGTGTAGGTAGATGACCAAAATTAGCTGCATTTGGAAATGATGAAATGCTTAGTATACATAATTATTTTTGTCATGTTTAATATATATATATATATAGTTATTTCCTACATGATTATGTAGTGTATATAATTACTTTCTGAAAATCAGGAAGATTTTATACCCATTTCAAATAGTTCCACAGGGACACACTATAGTTTCACTTTTTCCCTCCTGTTCTTACAAGAGAGAGGTTGACCTGCTCATTGCCTGCTTGCTCTGATGTAGAAGAATTTTGGTGGCAATTACTGGGATGTTCTGGATGAAATGGATTTCCTTATCCCTGTTCGCAGCAATGTCTAGCATTGTATCTGGCTGAAATCTCTTTAGGCTCTCCTGGTCCAACTTGCTTCAGAGCATACAAAGAGATACAGTAGTGACTCCATTTTTACAGATGCAAAACATGCAAAGAATATAGCCATTTCACGAGAAAGTTTTTGTACAAAGAGTCAAAAAAGACTTTCAATAACAAACCTTAAATCCTAGCAATAGATATAACACCATTCTCCTTTTGACAAGTTCTCTTACATCTTTGCTAAGCCACAAAATGACAGTGGCCTTTCAATTATCATAGTAATAGAATTTTTCTAGAACTGTGAAGTGATTGTCTATGAAATCAATTTTTTATTTCTTGTTTAGAAACTTAGTCATGGCAACATAATTATAAATATTTTTTCCTATATTCGTCTTAGGTGACAGTTAGATCAATGTATATTTTGTTTTCTTCTAAATTCTCAAGTATTATACAAGTCATCCATCTTTAAAGTTGTAACAGAAGAAACAATTGGATACTGAAATGGTTTATTGTACATAAAATGATGCTTTATCTTAGTGTCATATTTTCTTAAATTTATAGTGGCATTTAATACACTTTTATATTATGTTGTTAAGGAAAGTTTACTCATATGTCTAAAATAGAAACAAATACAGTGAGTTAACTGGGAACCTAACCATTAGGATATGATTTTATTGTGAGTGCAAGCAGTAGCTTTACTCTGCATGCTGCCTGCGATCTGAAGGTATGCCATAATATAAATTCTTTAAGGGAAATCAATGGTTTTTCTGATCACAGTCACACAATAGTCAGTTAATGAAAGACTTTTATATCTCGGGCCATATATGCAAAACCTCTATAAGTAATAGTATTTAATAGCTACTATTTTGCAACATTTTTTTCTTTCCCAATCATAGTTCTAATTATCCATGTAAATGGTTATATAGTATTCCATTTTATGAGAATAATATCTGTTCCTTTGTCTCCATGTCCTATTGAAGAACAAGATATTCTTTAAAACTTACTTGGCCATACTTCAATAGTTTTTTGTACAAATTTTATGATATGCTTATTAAGTTCCTAGGCATTCATGTGAGAATTTTGTTTAGAATTGTTTTGAATGTTATGTATTAAACCAGGAAAATTGAGATATGTAATACTGAGTCTTTATCTGAAGACTGCATTTACTACAGTAATATTTATGTTCCCAGTAACATTTTAAAATTTTCTTAAATTACCATGCACTAATTTCTATTTGTATATTTCTAGTAACTTCAGTTTTATTATTGATTTCTTTTCCATTTAACGTTTTATTCCTAATTTTTATTACTGTTATATAAGACTATTTTATATTTGTCTCAATTTAGCAACCTTGCTGGATTCTCTTTTAATAGTTTTTCTAATTAGATTTTCTACAGAAGATTGTCATATCATATGGGCTTTTCATTTCTTCCTTTCAGGTTCTTTCATCTTGAAACTCCCTTATTTATGTGTCATTTTGTTTACCTTAATTATAACCTTCAGAAAAGTTTGGGGTGAAAATGCTGATCTTGCCTTTGGTTTAAAAATGGTTGTACTCAAACTCAATATTGGAAATGCTTTGACTTTTTGCTGTTAAAAGGTTTTAAAGTAGTAAGTGATTGGTTAATTTTTTAATGATTTTATTATAGTAATCCTATTTTTTTTGTTTATGTGGCACTAGGAATAGAACCCAGGGCCTCAGGTGTGCTAGGCAAGCACTCTACCACTGAGCCACTTTCCCAGCCCGAGATTGGTGAATTTTATGGAAAATTTTTCTGGATATGAAACAGATATGGTTTTCATCTGTAAATGTGGTCTTCTCATTTAAACATATTTTCCATCAAACCATCCGTTCACACTTGATGGATATAATGGATTAAAACAATATGCTAAATCTTTTAAAACTTTGACATTTATATTCATTGTTAGCTGTTTCCAATTTTTCATGCAGTCCTTATCATATTGATATAAAGAACATACTAGACTCAAGCAACTGGATAAGCCATTTCCAAAATGTTCTATAATAGTTTGTACAAATTGTAAAAGCTTTAAGCCTTGTTGTCATTTTCAATGGCAAACAACAATTAACAATTAAATTTCTTTTCTGGTTATTTATTCATTCTGGTTTTATGTTTCTTTCAGAGCAAGTGTAATAATTCATATGTTTCTTGGAAATTATCTATTATAAATATTTTATCTAAGTTTGAAATTTTATTACATTATATTTGTATACTTTTGGGCATTAAATTTTTGCTGTATTTTCAGTTTTGCACTGTTAACATTATATTATATTTTCTGTTGCCATCCAGTATTTTCACTTGACCTCCATCTGGGCTTTCGATCAATACCATATCTAATGTAATATGTGGAACTCCTATCCTGTACTTATATTAGAAATAACACAGAGCCAGTCACCAAGCTAGTAGCAGCCTGGTTCAGATTTTTGTCTATACAAAGGCTGTGTTGATGCCTCCTACATCCATAGGTCTTCAATCTCACATAACTCAGTTTCTGAAACTTCAGGTTTTAGAATTGAAACCAGATTGGGCTTTTTGTCTGTTTTGTATAGGATTGTCTTGCATATTGTAAGATTTTAGCAGCATCCTTCATATCTACATATTAAGCAGTACCATCTTTACCATACTTACGATGACCAGAAATTTCTCCATGCGTTGTCAAATGTTCTGGGGAACAGAATAATACCTCACCCCTTGTTAACCAATGGTATAGCATATAATCCTTGTAAGAAATTGGCAATGTCTAATTTTAATTTCCTCTAACAAGTAGATTATCTCAAAGCTAGTCAAAGTATAAGCTTAGAGCCTGGATTCATTTCTGCATATTGGCTAGAGGACTTTTAATAGCTCAATAGAAAAAAAATTGGACCAGGCTCCAGTGGCTTACACATGTAATCCTAGCTATGCAGGAGGCTGAGATCTGAGGACTGCAGGTCAAAGCCAGCCTGGGGAGAAAAGTCCTTGTGAGACTCTTACCTTCAATTTACCACTCAAAAACTGGAAGTGGTGCTATGGCTTAAGTCGTAGAACTCTAACCTTGAGTACACAGAGCCTCAAGGACAGTGCCCAGGCCCTGAGTTCAAGCCCCACAACTGACAAAAAAAGCAAAGAGAAGAAAATTTGGGGTCCGATTGTTTGCTTTGGGCCCGGTACTCATCATGCTTTAGGTTCAACAAGCTCACCATTATTGATTATTGAGAATGTATATATCAATTTTTATTCTAATGTTACCATTTTAAGATTTTTTCATTCTACTCACATCTATATGTTAGCAGAGAAAGCACCATGAAGCATGAACTTTAAACTCTTCTAAACCAGAAGTCTTAGAAAAATTTGACTTTTTTCTTTTCTCTTCTTGATAGTTCAACTCCTTTATAGGTCTTATTACATTCCTGCTCTGGTTTGATGATGATGATGATGATGATGGTGATGATGACGACAATGATGATGATGATGATTCTCCTTATGCATTCTATTCTTTTCCTCTTCCTCCTCTTTCTCGTCATCCTCCTCCTCCTCTTCTTCCTGCTTTTTCTTCTTATATGTTTCCCTTCTCTTCCTCTTCCCCCTCCCTCTTTTTTCCTCCTCCACCTTCTCCTTCCCCTCCTCTTCTTCATTGTCTTCTTGTTGTATTTATAACAAAGTCTCCATAAACCTATTTTAATTTTAGTCAGATTCAATATTTGAAATATTGATCAAACTGATGAAAACTTTCAACTGTTTCTGAGTTCTTTCTGCTGACATTATCTCTATGACTCTGTCACCATTTGGGACTGAATACAGGCATTTTATGTAGCAAATTAATACAAAGAGCAAAGGAAGGTGCTGTGTGTAGTAATCATGCAGAAGGGCCATGAAGAGTGAGGAGAGGAAGGCAGCAGGAGGCTTGGACCAGGCTGGAAAATCTTCAGGAATGAAGTGAAATGTAGCCAAATTGGAACCCACCCCAGCCCTTTCCCACCATGTTAAAGTCAATTCCAGTGCCTATTTATAGTTAAGCCTTGATTTTGATTAATGATGTTGGACAGAGATAAGAAAGGGAAAGGGGACTGCTAGGAGGAAGAGAGGAGACAAAGCTGCAGAAACTGATATGCTCATCTGTTGCTTGAACCCTATTCTTCATTGCACATAGATTTCTTGCCAAATGTAATAAAAAATAGTTTTATTATAGGGCAGTAATCCATGTCAACATTCTCACTACCAGCCAAGTGAACACATCAAATCCCTAAACTCTGAATAAACTCTAAAAGAAACCACACTCTCCTTTGTCATTGAGTCCCCTGGCAAACATTGTCATAGACACATGGCAAGATTTAAATGTCTTTATAATCTAGGCCTTTACATGTTAACAGAATTGCAATGAACAAAGTTAGCTTGTGGAGAGGACCACAATGGCTCAATAGCTACATGCATATGGCCATACAAAATGATACTTATTGAAATGAACTCCAAGAAATGGAAACAAGAGGGTTTTTTTTATTGTACTGTTTGCAGTGCTTTCTTTTTTCTTTCTTATTTTTCTCCTTCAGTTTATTCCCTGGTGTCACTGTTTTTTACTTCTATATCCTTTGTCTTGTATATAAGTTTATCTGACTTGGAGAAGGGAAGGGGAATCACAGAAATGATGGAACAAAGCATGACCAATTCGACAGTGATACTCAGGAGGCACTACATTGGAAGTGAACTTTATAACTTGGAGGAGAAGTTGGAGAAAATGAGGGAGAGGGTGACATAAAAATAAAAAAAAGAACAAAGCAAGCTTGCATTCATGCATAAACCTGCATCATTTCAAGTGGCAAATGTCTTAGAGTCCCCTAGGTGCTACTCCAACATTTTAATATTTTAGAGTAGAAGACTAAGAAGAGAAAAATGCACAGGACTTGCTCAAAGCTGTATAATACCTTGCTTGCAGATCAGGGATTAAATCCTGGCTTGCTCTATTTTTCCCCAAAGCAAGTCCACTTTAATTTGGGTATCTATCCATGAATATTGTTCTGGTTGACTTATGTTCTTTGCTTTTAAAGTTGGAAGTAGATTAAAGTTTATAGTTCTCACAAATAAGCTTCAGTTACTAAGCAGATTAGTGTAATCCCTCGTATTTTCTAGAATTTTCTAATGCAACCTACCTTTTTTGAAAGGTGGTATTTTCCAAAAGATTAACTTTCCAGTTACTCCCTTGGATACCAAAGACTGGGAAGAGAGTGCAATATAAAAATCTTGATTTTCCTAGTCATCTTGTTTTACAATTACAGAGAAGTAGAAGAATGTACAATGACTTTGCTACTCCCACTTTAATGAAAGTCTTCTAAATTCAATGTCTTCTTTGTAATTTTTATTAACTCACAGAAATGAGCTTTTGTGGGGGTATTTCAGTAGCATGGGTTGGGTAATGAGCAGCATCTATTTTTCTATGGGACATGATATTGCATGTGAAGAAAGTCTTAGCTTCCTTTTCTCTTTTCCTTTAGTGGTTTCTATTTGAAAGCCAATTCAAACACACATGAGCTCAGAACAATTTACACTGATTCCTTAGGTAAAGTACTTTTGGGGAAGGCATTATATTATAAATATGATGATGTAGAGACACTCAGAATATACTAGCTATCACTGATTGTCTTTAGTCATCGTCATAGAAATTTCTGCTTGGTAGAATATTTAATTTTCAAGAAAAATCAATGTGTACCACAATCTATCTTTGTCTGTGTATTACTTCTCTGTTGTAACGATAAAATATAAACTTAGTGGCTTAAAATAGCACAAAGTGACTACTTTAAAGCTCTGGAGGGGGCTGGGAATGTGGCTCAGTGGTAGAGCGCTTGCCTTGCATGCATGAGGCCCTGGGTTCGATTCCTTAACACCACATAAGCAGAAAAAGCTGGAAGTGGCGCTGTGGCTCAAGTAGAGCACTAGCCTTGAGCTAAAGAGCTGAGGGAGAATGCCCAGGCCCAGAGTTCAGGCCCTATGACTGACAAAAAGAAAGAAAGACAGAAAAAAAGAAAGAAAGAAAGAAAGAAAGAAAGAAAGAAAGAAAGAAAGAAAGAAAGAAAGAAAGAAAGAAAAAAAGAAAGAAAGAAAAGGCATCCCAACAATTACAAAAAAAAGCTCTGGAGGTCAGATTGTGTCATGGGTCTCACTAGGCTAAAACTAAGGTGACCATAGTCCTGTTTCTTCTAGTTCTACAGTAGATTTTGCTTATTACAACTTCTAGAAACTTACTGCATTCCTTGGCTTGTGGGACTTCTTCCATTTTCAGAACCAGCAGACTACCATCTTCTAGGTTTTCTCTGACACTGCTCATGTCCTAGATTTTTCTCTGATTTTTCAGATCCCCTTTTCATCTGTAAGTATTCTTGCAATTTTACTGACCTATCTAGATAACAGGTTTATCTCCCCATCTGAATCTTATCACAACTGCAGAAACCCTTTGACCATGGGTTCTAGGGGCTCTAGGGGTTAGAAAGCGATTGATACCTCAGAGGCCACCCCTCAGTCAATGGAAGATGCCAGTAGGTAATTAAACCTGCTGTATTCTCTTCTTTTTGAGTAATTCTGAGGCATATGTCTTGTGACTTCTCAGAAAATCCTCAGGAGAAATGAGCCCTATCTGTCTACATTAGGACATATTAATGTACTTTTGCTTGGACTTCTTCCTTGTTTGCTTAAAATTATTCTTTATTTGGGGGTAGTACTGGGATTTGAACTCAGAACCTTGCAATTGCCAGGCAAGTACTCTACCACTTGAGGTGGGCCTCCAGATCTTCCTTGCATTTTTCTTATTTTCATTGAGTTTTCCATTTTTTCCTAGGATGGCCTCCTACATATGGCCTCCCATGTAGCTGGGATGACAGGCACATCCCAGCTTATCAATTGAGATGGGGGCTTACTTAACTTTTTGCCCAGGCTAACCTTGAACCATGATCCTTCCAATCTTCATCTCCCAAGTAGTTCTGATTATAGGTGTGAACCACCTTGGACTTCTTGAAATCACTTCACCATTTTTTTTCTCCAGAATCTTCTTTTGGTGGAACCCAAGTTAAGAAGAAGAGCTTGAAAAATAAATGAAAAAGAAGGCTTAGCAGATTTGAAGAACCTTGCCCCAGGGCCATTGACCACGAATAATGGATGTTGATTTTCAGTCCAGCTCCAAAGGGTCAAAGAGTGTTCTAGTTTCCACTTATTACAGGCCAGGTGTTACCTTTCTTCATTGTGATGGATCCTGTTATTCATGGTTCTACATAAGGGTCCAGCCATGTCCTAAGTGGGCAATGGCTGCATAACTGGGAGATCCTAGTGGCTCACAGTCCAATTTGTCTAGCTTCAAAGACTAGGTCCTCTCTCCTAGAACCCAAAGCTTCTGCTTGAATTTTCTGATGATGGTAATTAATGATGATCTCCTGTATGGACATGGTGATTGTTTAGATGGTCAGTTGACCAGGAGTTTATTCTGAGCCTTGAAATTTATCATATATCATGGTTACATTTTTGAATTTCATAGAGTCCACAATCTGATTTTACAGAAAAGACAGTCATAATATATCTTTACGTTCTGAACATTAAAATATAACAGGATTATTGTTTTATCACTGGTAGTATTATGATATGCTTTAAATTTGTTTGTATTTGAAGGCAGATTAGCATTTGAGCCACTGTGCTCACAAAAATGTGCCATTCTTCTTAGTTACTGTAGAGTTATAACTAGAAATAGCACCACATAAAGTTGAAATATATTTCCAAAATTGTAGTAAGTGGGAGAATAATGAAAAACAGACTTATCTATTTTTTTCTAAGAAGGAGAACAAAATATTTTTAAACCAGTCTGTTGCATCCACAAGATCCAACTGCATACAGATCAATTTGAGTCTCAAGTCTGTTACTGAGCAAGTGTAATTATTTACTTTATTTTTCATTGTAGTCAGTAATGTTAGCTGTGCCCTTAAGCTTTTCCATGGGTTCTCTCAAAACTTTTTTTTTTGAAAGAAGCCCATTTTCAAGTTATTTCTTGACCCAGCATTTTGGCTACAACTAAAAATAGACTATAAGGTCACTCTGACAAGCTGCACTTTTATACATGTCCTACATTAATAATAACCAAGTATCTGAAAGTAAGAACAAGCTCACATTCCTTCAGAGCTGATATGATGTGAGTAGGTTGCCCTAGGTTTCATTTTTAGAAGCTTGGTCTTCAGCATAGCAGTGTTAAGAAGTGTTGGGGCCTTTAAGAGGCTCGACTTTGTGAAAGATGATGAAGTCACTGAAGACACTTTCTGAGGAAAGTGTGGATGTAGTGTTTTTTCCTGAGACCACAGTTGTTATGAAAGAACAAGAATCTACTCCTTTAAGTTTTGGGCATTTTATTAGAACAACAAAAAAATGGATTAATACCATGCCTACTTTATGGTTTCAAACTCCTGAACATCTTCTTCAAGTTTAACTTTGTGAATCGGTTAGCTTTATGAATTATTTTTTCTCTGAACAACTCAAATGTTACTTTGCCTATCTCTGAACACTAAATAATGATGAGCATAACTTCTAGGCTTGCTTTTAATTAAATGAACAATTATAGAATCAACTATTGTACTGTAATGAGCGGGAGTGATCTGATCTTTAGTATCCACTCATTTTCAGATCTGGCTTCTTTAGGCTACTCTGGACAAGAGTATGCTGCTGGTGAGAGAACCACATCAATAGTGTACACTCACTGGCCGTCAAGAAGATGGAACCAAACAACAAATACAGCTCTTCCTAAGAGTGTAGGAAGAGTTAGAATTTGGGGTTTTCACAATCCAAAGAGCCAACAAGTATAGTCTACTAGGAACATATTCATATTGCTTATTATATATACTTACTATATGTCAATAAGAGAGAGGAGAGAGAAGGAAGGGAAGAGAAACAGAGACAGACATAGGGGAGAGAATAAGGCGCACACAGAATAAGGGGAGAAATTTACTTAGCTCTCTGTTTTGCACTTACTAAGTAATGAAAGATTAAACTGAAGATACTTCCAACATCTCAACATAAAAACTCAAAGGGACTATAAATATGGTTCATGAATTACCAACTGTAAGCACAAAATCCTACTTAATCAAATTAATACTGATGGAGGGAGAAGTATTCGGGCATGTTGTTATGGGAAATCAGAAGAACAAAGGAAATAAGAAACAGATTGGAAAAATTAAACATCGAATGAGGTGGTTTCACAATGTGACATTTGTAATCCTTGTATTCTAAGTAACATTTATGTTTGACTAAGTGGTCTTGAAGCTTTTAAATGATTCCCAATAGATAGGTTTCAATGGAAACTGCACATTCAACCTTGGACTTATAAGTTAAAGCAGCAATTGATGGAGAGTAAACACATTCGAGTCCACTATTTTGTACCTTGTTTTATGTGACAAGCAAAGAGACGTTCATTTTGAAGCTGTGACAATTCCAACAACCTTTGAAAAACAAATAAGACTGGAATATTACCATCAATTTATCCTCTTCATTGAATAACATTTGCTATTTCCAAGGATAAAAAATAGACACTGAGCAGATGAAATTGTCCGAGAACTGATTTAAGAAGTTCAGAGGTTCAACTTAGTGGTATGTAGTTCCTAGGGCAGGAACTCCACTCCATAAATAAGAGCCAAGATTGTGTCCCTGGCTATTTTTGCCTGCCTATCCTTCAGACCCTCTCTTGTAGATTAAGGCAATACCTATTTCCTTCTTCAGGAGATAGAGGAAAATCCTCCTTTTCCCCCAGCACATGGTCCTCTCTGGACACAGCTCTGTTTAGACAAAGCAGTTTACCAACCCCAAAGCCCACATTTGTTAGAATCAGTCCTCACAATGGGCATCGGCACATGAATAAACCAGCTTCCATAAGTTTGTGGGGAGAACTGAGACTGTTCTAAACACAGGCTCCAGCAGTTGCCCACAATGGAGTTACTGGCCCAGCATTCCCTGAGAATAGCACCAAACTAAACCATGTGAACTCATATCCTTGTCTACAAGTGACAACTCAGCTCAATCCTGCCAGATTGGGACAGTGTAGAATATCCCTCAGAGTTATTCCAATTTGAGACTGAGGAGGTTGATATATTTCCCCAACAACACTTTATTTGTCGTTGGCAAGGGCTGGCTTCCAGGGACATTAACTTTCTGGTATTTTCAGCTAGTCCTGCATGAGGACGTCTTGCTCCTTCATCCAGAAAAAATAGCTTTCAGGCAGAGATTTGCAGGTGTTTCCAGTAGGCAAGCTTCAGCAGGCTGAGGTGAAGGTCAAGGATGGGACATGAACAATATCTGCTCTACTCATTGCAATGTTAGAAACGATGTGGTTACATAGCAGTGGCACAGGGTTTCTACATTTGTTTCAGGTCTTGAAATCTATGAAATAGAATGTAAGATTGTTTCTGCCACCATATTCCACACTGAGGGTATCTGGCTCTTGACAGTCTGGTTGAACTGGCATGTTACTGTCTTAATATGCTCAGTGATTCACAGTCAGGGTTAGAGCTATCTTGAAACTCATTTTTCTTTAGTTTCTTTGGGATTTCAAGAAGTACATGTTTCTATCTTCTGATTGAATGTTTGCTCATTTATTTAATTTATTTCTCTTAAGTGGTCACACCAAAGGGTTTCAGTTCAGCAAATCAGTTCATGAGTATAATGCATCTTAATCAATGTTACCTCTTCCATTTTTCTCCACATCTTTCCCAATTCCATCCATACCTTCAAGTTACATGGTTCCATTTTCACATACGTCCATTGAATCTAATGGCTTTTGAGATTTGTGCCTAGTATTTTGCTCACTATCACAGAGCCATGCAATAGTTATCCCATGTGACATCCACTTCTTAAACATCATCCAGTTTCCCTCCCTCAGTGGGTCATATTAGATTATACTATGACCTATGACAGCCTTAGGACTAAACTCTGCCTCCAATCTGACTCATGAATACAACTTCTTCCATTTGTTATTCAAGTAACATTAACTGAATGAAAATCTAACATCTACTGGCTTTGATGGCTCTGTGTTACACTTAGAATCAAATCTAAACTCCTGACATTGTCTCTAAGACTTTCTGGAATCTGAAGTCACCTCTGCCTTTCTTCAATAACAGCTGTGACTATCATCACTTCAAATTCTATCAGTGACAACATAGACTCTTACAGCTTGTTGAATATACTACATAGTCTTCTCATTTATGAGTCTTTACTAATAGTCGTCCTTCTGCTTGGAACATTATTACATAGTCTAGATAGCTGTGCTTCTCAACAGCCAAGTTCAAGCCCTGAGCTGCTGTCAGTTTTTGATTGAAAATGTTGATTTTGGCTTTGCTTTCTATGCTAATAGTGACACACTCCATACTGCTTACCGAATGATATTTGCTAACTTCATGGGGATTCAAAGTAATTTGTAATGTAACATATTTGACAAGGAACAATGAACAGATTCAATACTCTACCATCACCACCAAGAAAATGTTGCAACAAATGTTAATCAGGTGTATTTAATTGGCCATAAACTTCAATCCCATTTTTTGGTGGTTCCTGATGGATGTAAACTCAGTTAACAAGGATTTTCCGAGCTCTGCTTTATTTTTTTAAAAGTTATTAACATTTTGGCTTTCAACTGACTCTTTTCCTCTTCATAGCTAGGTTGCCAGGAACCTGCCAATCCTTTTGTCTAATTATAACAGTGTTTGGACTTCATGATGAATACACAGAAAATCACCGCTTTGGAAATAGCTGCTTAGTATGCAGTGACAAAAATGCATACAGTTGATATTAATCACAAATATTTCTGAGTAAATGTTCTACATTAAGCCCTGTGCTTAGCCTATGAAAGGCAAAGATAAGCTCATAATTTACATCAGAGTTTAAAGTTCTGGTTTGCTTGGAATTGCAGATGGCAGGGTTTTAGATGGGAAACCAAGAAAGCAGAAAGCCAGAAGTGGAGGTGTGCCCCAAGTAATAGAGTTAGCCTTGAGCAGAAAAAGCTAAGCAAGGGTGTAAGGCCCTGTGTTCAAACCACAATAACTGAGCAAAAATTATTTAAAATGGTATTGAAATTATTTAAAATAGTATTTAATACATAAGCATTGATTTGCTTAGCAATAATTTTCTCATGTGAGGTGAAATCTATATGACAAGTGGTAGATAGAGTGATAAAAATTGAGTGATAAAAATTATATACCCATAAGAGACATACAGATGTTCCTTGACTTACGATGGTTTGGATTTTTTTTTACTTTATTATAGATTGGATATGATATGCACTCATTAGAGACTATATTTTAATATTTGTCTTTTCCTGTACTAGTTATCTTTCTTTGTGATCCTCTTATGATGCTAAGCAGTAAAAGCCAGTGAACTGTAGCCCGGTCAGCTAACAGTCTAGTGTGATACATTGCTAAGCTATGTTGTTGAATAGGTTAGGTATGCTACATCAGGATATAGCTTCATTGTAAATCATGGAGCATCTGTAACTGCAAGGACCCTGAGACAAAGAGAACAGGGAAAATTCCAGAAACTAAGGAAAGCTGTAGGCTGTTAGAGCACAGAGAGTAGGGAGAGACAATAAGGAATGAAACAGAAGGAACTGGATGATTATATTAGTCTGTCTTTTATTTCTGTAATTAAATATATAAGGCAGAGAACTTTATTCTTTTTTATTTTTTTATTGTGAAAATACTGTACAGAGGGGTTACAATTACATGGGCAAGATAATGAGTACATTTCTTATCAAGCATTGTAGCGTCCTC
>NW_012267366.1:1319034-1331236 GCF_000151885.1 Dipodomys ordii | reverse complement strand
CTTATAAATGTGTTAGAAAGAATTGCATGAAAGAAAAAAAAACATTTGAATACATATCTTAGGGTTCATTTCCCTAACATCACCTTATCTGACCTTTTCTACTTGACTCAGACATATACTAGATATTGCAAATAAGGGAAACCATGGGACCTATGTTTCTTTGGGCCTGGCTTGTTCACTTAATATAATTTTTTTCCAAGGAGAACTTTATTCTTTTACAAAAAAGGTCACCAATTGGAGGTTCAAAGGGAATGGTGCTCATATTGCTTTGGTTCTGGTACAGGGCCTGCTCAGCTCATATTTTGGTGTATGATAATGGCAGAGTGCTCTGGGAATAAGTGGTGATATGTTGATACAGAAAACCAAATCTTTAGGTGATACCAGGCTCAGGCTTTTATAGTAAATTACTTCAGAGAACTACTTTAATCTCTCCAAAGGACAGTGCCCCCAAATACCTAATTACCTCCCAGTAGGTCCCACATCTTAAAGTTTCCATCAGCTCCTATATTGCCAAACTGAACAACAAGTTTCCAACCCATGAACTCTTGAAGGGCAAGCTAAATACAAACTATAGCAGTGATCACAGATGGTATGGAAAACTAGTGAAGGATGTGCCACTTCCTTACTGTTCTGTACATAGTTCCACAGCGTTTTCAGCAGAGGAGTTAACAGCTGTATGCAGAGGCCAGCATCATTAGCACAAGAGCTGTGTAGTCACATGGAGCCTGGTATTGAGAGGCCTTATACTTGATTCCATATCCTGTTGCCTTTATCTTGAAATTCTGAAGATTTTTTAAAAAAAATTTATTCATTTTTTTGTGCCAGTACTGGGACTTAAACTCAGGGTCTGGGTGCTGTCCTTTAGCTTTATTTGTTCAAATCTGGTACTCAACCACTTGTGCCACAGCTCCACTGTGGCTTTTGGCTGGTTAATTGGAGATAAGAATCTACTTTCCTGCCCACCTGGCTTCGAACTACAAGCCTCAGATCTCAGCCTCATGAGTAGCTAGGATTTGTTACAACTACCACTGGCACATGGTGAAATTCTTTAGGTTTTACCAAGGGGCTTACCCTTTTTAAAAATAGGTGCTTAGGTCTGGCTGAGGCTTTAATGCAAATGGAGCATGATGAATGAGTGGCTACCGAAAGTCTCCGTTTTTGCTGGTTTAAAATTCCTTTTATTTTTAGAACAGTTTTTATGTTCACAGGGGAAAAAAAGAAAAATGTAGAGAGCTCCCATTTGTACCCTGCCCTCATGATATTACTTACACCTTCCCTCTCACCATCACCAACCATCATTAGAGTGGTATAATTATTACAATCAAACCTATACTGACATATCTTTATCACCTGTCTACAGCAGAAGGCTCACTCTGAGTTGTACATTGTATGAGTTTGGAAAAATGTATATTGATATTTATCTACCAATGTCACGTTATGTGCAACAGGTGCATTGACCTGAACTTTCTCTGTGCTCCATCTATTCATCCTTCCCTTCCCCTCTAAACCCTCGCAGCTATCCACCTTTTAAAATGTTATTAACATAATTATTATTTTATTATGTATTATATATAGTAGATTAGCATAATTGCTAGCAAAGCTCATAGGATTTTGTCTTTCCAAAGTGTCATGTAGTTGGAATTGTGTGATATATGCTCTTTTTCCATTGGCTTCTTCTCACTGCTGGTTTTTTTTCCCCCTGCTAACTTAAGATGATTCACAGGCCACTGTATGAGTGCCAAAGGGTCACATTTCTACTCCTGTTGGAATAATCATGGGAATGGGAGGTTTTGCAGGAGCAATCAACTTTAGAAGGTTGGAGGACAAATAAACACACCACTGGTTGTGACGATGCTAAAAAATAATGTGAAGTAAACATGGACTGCTGTGGGACTTTTTATGTAGTCATTGTCTTTAGATGTTTTGTTGTTGTTTCTTGGTTTCCATTTCCAGATTCATTCAAGGTAACTACAGAATTGCCAGATCTTACTAATTGACTCGTCATTCATTTCAAATCTGGAAGAAATAAAATTTTAAGAAGACATCTAGCTAACAAGACACATTTAATATCTGTTCCTCAATCCCAGACGATTATTTTGGTGTATCTAAGTTTCTTACTTATTTTGAGCCTTCGCTTCTGGGGTCTGTCAAGTTTTAAAGGTGCTGACTTATATTCCTTTGCATGCTCTTCCAAAAACATATAGCACGATCACATTGCAGATGTTAAAGGGCGGCTGTGTGGGGAGAAACAAGCAAGAAAGCAGAGGGGGAGGAGGGTGCATATGATCACAGTTACTATATATATATATATATATATATATTACATATATAGTATATATATGAGTATATACTATATTATTATACTATATATACTATATGTTACATATTATAAATACAATTATATACTATATTATTATACTATATATACTATATATCATATATTATATATGCTTATACATTATACTATTACATATCATATAACTTATATGCTATATATACTATATACTATATATATTAGTACATATACTACACATAGTGATATATATATATATATATATATATACTATGCAGCACCTAGTAATATACACATAGTAATATATACTATATGTAGTATATATAGTAAATGTATATAAATATACATCTACATACACCCATATCTATTGGCTAGAAACAGTATAGGCATGTTATGTTTCAGGAGTGGAGAGGAGAGAAAATTATAAAATAGTAATTGACCTCCAGGAGACTCTATCTCTGTAGGCTTATGATCTAGGTATATATTAAGCCTGTAAAATCTCTTCTCATTGCAGTGAATTTTTGAAATGCACGGGTTCCCATTCGGAGTTACAGAAATCTCAGAACATGCAAAAGTCAGAATAATTTCCTTCTCATTTCTCTGTCTTTAAACTCCTATTGGAATCCAAGGCTCGTATCTGAATGCATGTCTAATTGGTCTTGACTTTCCTTTGCTTCCTAGCAGTGCTGTCTAGTTGCCTTTTAGAGTCTAATGGGAGCACGCCTAAATGTGTCTCATTTCTGAGTTTCAAGGTTCTCATGAGCTAGTGATAAAGTAAGACTTCACAGGGATGAAGGGGAACTTGGGAACTGTGGGCAAAAGCTTTTGCAATGAGGTCAATTTCTTCTGCAAATCTCTTAAAGAGACATCACCACATGAGTGGACAGGTCTGGATCTTGTCAGTCTCCTGTATCAGCTTTTCCTCCAAGCCAACCTATCAGGTTCCCCATTAGATAATTTTGTTTGACTCAGCATTTCAGCAAATAGTAACTAAACACCTTCTTTCTTTCTCTCAGAAAATCTCCTTGTTTTTATAGAAACAAGACGAGCTTGCTGAAATACTTCTCAAAGGCACCCTTTCCAAATAAGTTCATTTTCTCAGGCTTTTGATAGCTTAAATCTATTCACAAATTTTTAGAAACCCGGTGTGTTTCTTTTTTTTAATAAATGTATTTATTTATTTTTTTGCCGGTCATGGGGCCTGAACTCTGGGTCTGGGCGCTGTCCCTCAGCTCTTCAGCTCAAGGCTAGCGCTCTACCACTTGAGCCACAGTGCCACTTCTGGCTTTTTCTGTTTATGTGGTGCTGAGGAATCGAACCCAGGGCCTCATGCTTGCAAGGCAAGCACTCTACCACTGAGCCACCTTCCCAGCCCCAACCCGGTATATTTCTATGTGGTCTTCTACTTGATAACTGTGGATGAGAAAATGCAAACAAAAGATTTTTATGTATATATGCTTGTATATTATGTATACATACTATTATACGTATGTATGCATCTGAATATGTGTATGTGTGTGCGTGTGTGTTTGTGTATGAGATTTACAAACATTCTTCATCATTTGACAGTGTTTGGGAACAAGCAAACTCCCAGATACTGACAATAATATTACAGAATACAGTAGTATATGTGTGTGTAAAGTATTTTAATCAGTATGACCCTACTTCCCCTTTGCCCATCTCCACTACCCCCTATTTTATTCAACAACTTTCAGTGACATTTTGTTTTGCAGATTTATTCTACAAGGACTATATATCACTTTGGAAACTAAGGATAAGGGTTAAATATATGGAAAATACCATGTTACTTGGGTAATCATACTATAGGGATGTTTTTCTATTAACTAAGTGTAACTTGTTACTTTCCCCCCTTCGGCTTCTTTTTAGATGGGGGTGTAAAATGTTGTGATCCATCTGGCAGCATAATGAGTTAATTCATCCCAGGAAATCCGTTTCTGCGGAAAGGCCGACTTTTGTGACCCCTCAACAGCATGTGTGACCTGCTGTCATCATTCGTAGCAAGCTTCTTCCTGGACCGTCCCTATGAGAGAGACACAACTCGGTCTTTTCTTGAAAAGATTCTTCCCCTGTTTTAAATTAGTGGAAACTCATGCTTAGAACTATGCAAATTATTTACCCTTACAACTACTTTTCTATCTGATGTCCTTCGGTGCTAGTTTTCATTGCTGGCTCTTGGAACCTTTTAATCTTGATACAGGATCTTTTCTCAGGTTATTCTCTATGCCTGTGATTATTTGTCAAATTTTTTTCTAGAATCCTTTTCTCTTTATTATGCAAATATTCTTCATACACATTATTAAACACATCATTTTCAAGTTTAAGAATAGCAGTATGCTTTTACATTATATCTACAGGCATTACAGTAACATTGCACAGGATTGGCCCTTTAAGCCTGTATTGATAGAAAAACACCTCAAATGTATATATATATCGCTGGTCTCTTACCCAATAAATGAAATTGTTTGTATTCTTTAAAATATTTGGGCAATTCACAATACTTGAAGTGCAACAACCAATGGACAGATTCTCTTGTTCAAAATATTATGTAGCCTACTATGGAGTGTTAAGCAGGGAGATATAAGAGATGTTCTTACTGTACAAGTTCCAAAGGGTTGATAAATACAGTAGAGGAAAAAGTTAAATGCTGAGGGAATGAGATCTACTGCTGTCTCTGAAGCTGGCCACAGTGGTTGCAATATCAATTACCTAACAAATTAGAGCTGGGCATCTCTGGAGAATTTATCATCTCTTCACTATGGAGTGCTAGTGGCCCAATTGTTGTCATGTGATGATAATTATGGATCTCCACAATTAACAATTTTTCATTCCTATAATTTTCAGACAAAGATTTGGCACTTTTCCAAATACTGTTCCTCTGTATTTTACGGGCTGTTGTTTATTGACTGGTTGTTTTCATTGATCTTAATGAACTCAAGTTTTTAAATGTTTAAATCTTTAGAAATTTTGTTTAAAAAGTATAACTTTACATCTGTTAAAACACTAATTCCCTACTCCTCTTTAGTATAAATACATAGAGAATTCCATTAGTAACATTCCAAATGTTGAAACTCCTTGAATTCCTGAGATAAAACCTACTTGATCATGATTTATTATTATGGAGTTCTTTATTTACCTAACTTTGTCATCATTCTCCATTAAAGAACTTATTGGCTGAGCATACCAATGTATCTAATGAACCATGAAATTGTTTGAAATTATAGCCAGCCCTACAAATAGAGTAGTTGTCATACTGTTCACTTTTTTCTAAATCCTGTACAGACATGAGCAATAGGATTTGATCATAATAGAGTGATGACTTCCTTGCTATATAGACCATATTTCTCCTGGTATTTTGTCTACTCTCTGATATTGAGTACCTCTAGGTTTATTTTGTACATTTAAACAATCTAAGTGACAACATACATCACTGCTATCAAATCTGGGCCTACGGAAGTTATTATAACTGGAAAATGTATTTGATTTCAATATCTTACATTAATCTTTGCCCAGTAATCTCTGGTTACACAGGCTATAGCTTTTTCTCCTAATCATCTTGGAAAGCATTTATTAAGATGGAGCAGCTGAGAAGTGAACTATCTGGTCTCACTTCTCTGCTCAGCCATGAAAACCTTAATACCCTGGTTTCCTCATATAATTTAAAATATCTCATGAGTTAATGTGAGCATTAGTTGAATAAATGCAAAGCACTTTAGATAGTACACAATAAATTTTGAGTATTTTGTTATGAATGTGATAGCTGTGGTTCATTTTTGAGTGCAGTTTATTATTCCTAATTCTTATTGGATTTATGAAGCAAAATTAACAAATTAAAGTGGCATATAATGCACATTGAAATATTTGACATATATATATTTACATTGTGAAATGATTACTATTATTAAACGAACACAATATTATCTCAGTTATCACATCTATTCTCATAACAATTTTAAGCATAAAATATATTATTAACCATTAATTATAATATTACAGTCAGAATTATCTAGCTGCCAGCAATTTTGGCTAGATACCATGTCTTATGATCACATGTGACATGGTTTCCCATGGTTTTCTGTACTCATTCAAGGATTTCTGAAATTAGGCAGTTGTGTTTGACTAAGGGTCTTTCCTAATTTTTGTAAAAAAGATAAATATTTTGGAGAATTCAGAGGGATGAGAATGAATGTAATAAGAGAATCAGAGGATATGGGTAAACATTGCTCAACTCGCACCTCTCCTTTCTGTCAAGGAGGTTCTTCTATCCCCATGTGCAGACCAGGATAGTTTGAAAATAGCCAAAATATTTTATAGGGTGTGCTCGTCACTTTGTGATAGGCGACTTACGAAGATTTGTTTTGGTTCATGGTTTGAGGTGTCTCAGTCCATGACTCTCTGGTTCCAGTGTTTTTCAGCTTGAGTCAAGGCAGAAACATCATGGTGAAAGGACATGGGGGAGGAAATACACAGAGAGATGGGGGAAGGGGATGCGGCCTTTCTAAGGTATTTCCTCTGTGACCTACTTCCTCCAATCTAGCTCCACCTTCCTCAGGTTCTGTCGTCTCCTAATAGCCAATTTAATTATGAACTCACCAATGCACTAATCCATTTATGAGGTTAGCTCTCTTCTGATCCAACACTTCTTAAAAGCACCATCAACTGGGAATCTAGCCTTCAACATGTGAGCCTTTTGGTGGGACATTTCATAGCCAAACCACAGCTCAGAGGAAGTTCAGGGAAAGACTGTATGCAAGTTCTATTCTCTAATTCCCTATGGTCAAAATTGAGCTTTACTATTCCTCACTAGACAAGTTCACCTTGACCGCAACTCCAACAACTCAAATCTTCTCCTCTGTAAAAAGGTTTAAAAATACTAATACTGCTGTATGAGTAATGATAAGGGAAAAGGCTTGTGCAGAATGGATATGGGATCCTGCATATAGAAACTTTGCAGTTAGTCAGGTGTTACTAAGCACAAAGCACGAATTATCTGGAACTTTTCTTTGGTTTACTCTGGGAGTCTTTCTAACTCCATTTAGGAAGTATGACATACATGAAAGCTTTGGAAGAAGTCTATTATGTGTGCATGTTATTTTATTTTTAATGATTCAGTAGCTTTTAGCCTAGCTACAGATATGTACAACCATTGCCATAGTCAATTTTAGAACAGTTTGAACACCTCAGAAGGAAACTTCATACTTTCTGCCTTACTTCCCCATCCACCTATCTACCTAGCTAGTCTTGTAACACCAGTGACCTAATTTCTGTTTCTATGGATTTTCCAGGTCTGTACTTTCATATAAAAGAAATCATCCAATATTTGGCCTTTTGTGACTACTCTTTTTCACATACATTAATGTTTTTAAGGCTCATCCATCTTATAGAGAGCTTTGGAACATTTTGATTTATTTTTGGCTGTTACAAAGGTTTAAACTCAGGGACTGGTACTTGCTGGGCTTGCTTGTTGACTGCTACTCTACTGCATGAACCACTCCTCCAGACCAGTTTTTATGCTGGTTGTTGTGGAGAAGACATCTTTTGTGGCCAGACTGGCCTTGAACTGTGATCCCTCAGATCCCAAGTCTCCTGAGTGGCTAGGAAAACAGATGTGAGCCCACTGAGTGCCCAGCAGTACTTTTTTTCCTTCATTTTTTTATGGCTCAATGATGCTCCAGTCTGTGAATATACAGCATGTCCTTATCAGTTTACCATTGAATGCATACTAGGTATATTTCTTCCTCTAGGCTGCAATGAACATTTGTTTTTTATTTTTACTTTTTGTCAGTCATCAGGCTTGAACTCTGGGTCTCAAGGCTAGTGCTCTACCACTGAAGCCACAGCACCACTTCCAGCTTTTCCTGCTTATGTGGTGCTGAGGAATCGAACCCAGGGCCTCGCGCATGCAAGGCAAGCGCTATACCACTGAGCCACCTTCCCAGCCCTGCAATTAACATTTATGTAGAAACTTTCAGCACTGATGATTGGATCTAGGCTCTCGCACACACTAGGCAATTTCTTTACCGCTTGAGCTATGCTTTCAGTTCTCTCTTCTTTTGGGAGGTTTTATTTATTTGTTAGCATATACTAGTTATATAAGGATATTTCATTGTAGTATTTTTATATTTATGCATTTAAGTATTTGCATTTTCATTCAAGAATTTGTGCTTGATAGGCAGGTGTTTTACCCCTTAAGCCATGCCCTTACCCTTTCTTTTTCTTCTAGTTGGGATAGGATCTTCTGTTTTTGACTGAAGTTGGCTTTGGACCACAAACCTATTTTATAGCTGGGATCACAGATGAGCAACACTATGCCCAGCTAACTGATTGAGATGGGGTCTCCTTAAAATATTTTGCCTAGCTGGCATACCACGTTCTGCCCGATCTTTGTCTTCCAATTACTTGACATTGTAGGTATAGGCCATGATACCCAGCTCTTATTTTAGCTTTTTTTTTTTTTTTGAGACAAATCTCACTTTTAACTTTCCGAGGCTTGTCTGAAACTTGTGATCCTCCTACTTTCTACTTTCATAGTGCTAGAACTACAAGTGTGTGTTTATGCCCATGTTTTTTTTTATGTGTACATTTGTTTTCATATCTCACGATACCTTTAGGAGTAGAATTGTTGGGTGATATCCAATTTGGGGAAATGTCAGGTTCTTCTCCAAAGCCATGTCAGCATTCTATAATCCCACCAGTAGCGAAGACGTTCCAATCTGTTCACATCTTTGCAACTCTTATTTCTATACACTTTTATTTATTACACTCATCCTGTTGTGGTAAATGTGAAATCTCATCATAGCTCCAGTTTACATTTCTTTGATGACAAATGACGGCAACCATTTTTTCCATGTGATTATTGACGATGTGTTTATTTTCTTTGGGAAATATCTATTTAGATGTGTAACCCATTTATAAACTGGGTGGTCTTTTCTGTAATCAAATTGTAATGCTGTTTCTTTTTATTGAGCGTTAGCCCACTGGTTAAATCAGTGCTGGCCATACTCATATCCTGGCAACCTGGCTAAAATTCTGATACTTCTTCACTGGGTTCTTTGTGGGGCCTGATAGTCTACATTTTGAAATAGGCCCAGAAGGTGGTTGACGAATTCTAGTTTGCATAGTAAACACACTGTGTTAAATGGTTTCTGATTCGCTTTTTATGCATTATTCACAAAGGCTGTTTAAAGAGAAAATGCAAAATGTACATATGATGTCTTCTTCACTCTCTTCTCTTCCCCAAATGGAACTATTAGGGCAATGTAAAATATATATATAACTTGCCGTTTTTCTAGTGTCTGAAACTGCGACTATATTTAGCATAATTTAACTTCCTCTCAAATAATTGTATTACAATTCAAAGCACTTAGGAACAGCATTTATCAAGTGACCAATTGCAATTTCTTTTGCATTTTTAATAGTTTTGACTGCAGATGCAGCTGTAGGCTTGGACTTGTTTTTTTACTTATGAAATCTATCTTTGCCTTACAACCATTTGAAGTACAGTTTATGTCCAATGGGAAAGCCCCCGTTCTGCCAGCATCGCTTTGTTCATTCGTCTTCAGGAGGCACTGAAATGGAACAGGGAGAAAGACAAAAGACACTGGATGCGCCAGTTTGATTTGTAGAAACAGCAGCCAATGTATGTTGCGTAGATATATGTGACTGCGCTCCTGGACACGTCCTAATAACAGTTGTCTCATTTCCACGGGACTTAGTTTCCCTCCACAGGGTAAAAAAAAAAAAAGCCCCTGGAAATGAAAATTTCAACGTTGAACATTAGGTGTTTGTTCAAATGGCTTGTTTATTTTTCTTTTCTTGGTCTCTTCCTTTTCTTTTTGGTATTCATCATCCTCATCAATACCTTGCTGTCCGACAGGACAAATGATTGCACTTTCAAAGGGATTTTTCTGGCACTTTCGTGAGGCATAGCAGTACTTTATGCTTGTTGCAGTGGCTGGTGGTATAATTTGGAAGCACTTTCTATTCCGTTGTTGAGACAATAAATTGGAAAATATGAGCCCAGAAATGATTTCTCTGGGGATGGACAAACATGGTTATAGCTCATAATGGACCTGTCAACATCTTCTCCTCTGCCCTTCCTCGGGGGAGATTTTGTCTCCTGACGCAGTTTTGAATGCGAGTTTCACAACTGCTGAGTCTCATACCTTTTACAGTAAAATATTTACCCAGATGAAGTCATCTCTCTTGGAATTTGAGATTTCCCTCAGAAAATAGAGCAAATCCACAAGCTGTGAAGGACTATAATAATTCATTTTAGATATCTTTTAAGCATCTGGGACGCCTGGGAATTTTCTAGATTATAGATTTAAGGATGTTCGAAAGGCTGAAAATCTCTGCCTACAGATAAGTCATCCTTTCAGAATTTACCTTATTCGAAGGGAAGGAATCAGATAAAAGGTGTTTATTGTTATATTATCAATATATTATTTTTTCTAGACCGCTCAATGATTCATACCTATTTTATAGGCACTGATAAAATTGGAAAATGTTTACCTTGAAGCAAAAGGACTAGAACTTACGGAAATTTAAGAGTACATAATAAAGTTACACTTAAAACATTACAGTTCAATAATATTATAGTATTTATATATAGGCAACACTATGAGTCTATAATTGTTAGCTTAAAATACAGAGATCTTTTATAGCCTGCCTTGAAATGGTTTTCTCCCCATTGGCAGGAAAAGGGACAACCTTGATTGTCGCACTGTTTCTCTTAGGGAAGTTTCCTTGAATAGAAGTGGCTTCTTTGATGTCACAAACAAATGAAGTAGCCCAGATATAGAGATGTAGAGTGGAAGTGTGAACCCTCCATTGTGAAATAATCGGTACATATTATCTGTTTATATAGTTCATATTGTATTTCGGCTTCGCCATCTGCTGGCCTCGGGAGCTGGAGTGACAGTGCCCGTGTCTGGCTGCTGGGAACTGGGTTCCATCACAGCAGCACTATCTTCACATCTTTTTCCCTTGGAGCCAACATATGACTTTAGCTGCTTTTATACATTGCCAAGATAATGCCTTCTCCTTCCTTTCCTCTTCTTTCTCCTGCTCCTCATGTTTCCTTGATTTTTCTTCAAAATGGAATGAGTGTTAGGACATAAGTAGCCTCACTTTTTATTATTATTGTTGTTGTTGTTGGTTATGGGTTTGAACTCTGGGCCTGGGCGCTGTCCCTCAGCTCTTCAGCTCAAGACGAGCACTCTACTACTTCAGCCACAGTGCCACCTCTGGTTTTCTGTTGGTTCATTGCAGATAAGAGTCTCAGGGTCTTTCCTGACTGGACTGGCTTGGAACTGTGATCCTCAGATCTCAGCCTCCTGAGTAGCTAGAATTACAGGCATGAGCCAGTGGTGCCTGGTTTGCTTTAATTATTTTTAATATGTTCCAGTAGTTGTATGAAGGAGTTACCATTCAACAAAGCTGCTTCTAAACACAGTGCCTCGTGAGCAATGTCACCCCTTGCAATATTCTCAGCCACCCCACCCCACCCGCCTCTTCTCTCACTTCTCTTCATATTTACGGGTATGCATTGCCTTTTTTGCCATTTGACAGAGCAGTTTCTGCACACAATGGATCTTGAGCTGCGTCATCCCTTAAGCATTTGCATCCCCCTTTGACCCACGCCTTCCCTACTTTTCTGAATTTTATGGTATATACAATGAACTCTTGACTGTATTCTCCTCCTCTCCCCTCTTCAGTTATCTCCCCCTCTTGCAAATACCCATTTCCTGGTGCTCAAATAGTATCATTCTTTTTTTTTAATTTTATTTTGTTTTATTTGTGAACATACTGTACAGAGGGGTTACAATTGCATGGGCAGGATAATGCGTACATTTCTTACCAAGCATTGCAGCCTCCTCCTTTGTTTAC
>NW_012267366.1:1182785-1312424 GCF_000151885.1 Dipodomys ordii | reverse complement strand
CCGCCGCCGGCGGCTGCTGGCTGGTGCTCAGATGTGTATTCTTGCCTTGGCTTTCTCTCACTTGTCTAACTCTCTGTCCTGTGATGGCACACTTGGTGTGTTTCTCTGGCTTAGGACTGTTCACTGGAACTCTAAAACTGCTTTCTATGCGAGAGCTTGTTCAGCTTCCAGCTTCTCCTCCGCCATCTTGTCGCCTCCCCTCAAATAGTATCATTCTTTAGGAAGACTAAGTCAAATTCCAACAAAGGAAGTGGTCTCTTGGAGGGATGCTACTGGTATGGTTCCGAAAACAGCCATTGATATGAGACAATAAAGAAGGAAGTATAGGTGCACACAGACAAACAAGGAGTTCTGTTTGAGTAATGTTGGGTTTTAAGAGCTGGGTGCACATGCAAAGCTCCCGGTATAATCCCTGACACGTGGAGACTAAGAGACTAAATGGAAATCTCCCTCAGTGTTCTTCTTTGGTTTACTGCTTTGTGTTCTTCTGGAAAGGGAAGCGGTCGGATAAGCTGATTTCAAAAGGGACTTCCTCTGGCAGAGGTGCTTGGTGCCCTCCACACATCTTTTGTACATTTGGCTACGGCAAGTGCCTGCCAAGAACACTTGAAGCTGTTTGAACTGTTTTCCTTCTGGTGACAGAAGCGTATTTTGCCATCACAGAGCAAATGTCAGAAGCAGAAGAGCCTTTCAGACTTTTGGAGAAGTGATCAATTGGCGATGCATGGGCCACTGGCTGTCAATTCTTCTTGGGAGGGATCACTGTAAAGCCGATCCACCCTGTCTTGTCCCTCCCTGCAAGATTCTTGGAGCCCCAGTGGCCATTGATAACAGCTGTCTTTTTAAGCACCTGTTTCCTCATGTCTCCCTATTTTGTCTTCCTTCTTCCCTTGCTCACTACTGTTGTTTGGCATCATTTCCAGAAATTAGCATTGTAAAACTGCCCGATAGATGGCCGCATCCTAATCTTGGAACCTGTGACTATGTTATCTTACATGGAAAAAGGGATATGAGTTAAATTAAGGATCTTGAAATGGGAGATTAGCCTGCTTTCTCTATGTGGGTCCCAAGTAGTACAAGTACCTTTGGAAATATAGGGGATACTGGAGAGGCAGATCCAGAGAAGGACATATCATGACAGAGACAGAGGTAGACAGAGACAAGAAGATGCTACTCTGCTGGCTTTGAAGAAATAAAGGTGCTTCTACCAGCAGGAACAAAAACCTAAGAAATATATTCTCCTCTAGGATATCTAGAAAGAATACAGCCCTACCTATGCCTTTATTTTTGCATGATGAGACCAACCTTTGATTTCTGACCTTAGTTCTAAAATGATCCATTTGTTCTATTTAAAGGCACTACATTTGGGCTGGGAAGGTGGCTCAGTGGTAGAGCACTTGCCTTGCATGCAGGAGGCCCTGGGTTCAATTCCTCAGCACCACATAAGCAAAAAGAAAAAAGCCTGAAGTGGCTCTGTGGCTCAAGTGGTAGAGCGCTAGCCTTGAGCTGAAGAGCTGAGGGACAGTGCCAGGCCCAGAGTGCAGGCCCCACGATCAGACCCCCCCCAAAAAATAAAAATAAAGGCACTACATTTGTGTTAACCTATATACAACATCACAGGAAACTTATATTTCTTCTAAGTAAACAATTTGTCCATTGGAACCTGAATTAAGCCACTTTCCAATCTGACATGCTCATTTCTATCTCAATTAAAATATTCATGATTTTCAAAGGTTCAACCAGCAATTAGCTATTTATACATCTGTATCCTTGATGTTGCTCAAAGGCTAGTCACAAAGGGGACTGACTCTTCTCTACCTGAAATGTATAACTACAGCAGAAATAAGAAATGCCACAACAATCCACATGTGTCTAGCCCTCTCCCTTTCCCCTCCCTCATGCCCCGCTTTTCTTTCAGTAGTCCAAGAACCATGACAATTTGCTCTGTATCTACTGTGAGCTTTGATCAGAGCATATATATTATACAAAGGTGTCATGCACAATAGTGTTCATTATAAATGTGTATCATAGTCCCTACCAACAAAGGATTAAATCCTCAAATCTATTTTTTTAATAAATGATAGTATCACCATGAAAAAGATCAAAAAGAGAAAAAAAGGAAAAGAAGAAAAAAAAGGAAAAATATTAAAGAAGAACACATCGCAGGGATCCCCTTTTAGGGAACTGAAACACAGATTTCACCTTTTAGATTCCCATAAAAAGCGTGCAAAGTTTATTTTGTTCCCAAGGAAATGCTCTGTTATTTAACTCCTGAGCCATCAGCCCATTTAAAAAATGATAATTTATTGCAGTATTTTGGCTGTGAAATATATGAAAAGAAAGTCAAGGTCAGATTCACAAGATAGGAGTTCAAATCCTGGATCTGTCACTTCATAAAATCATGTGCTCTCAGACAAAAATTTAACAGTTCTGAACTACCACTGTTAAAAAAAAATAAGATGACAAGCCTGGGACCATTGGAAGTCAGCCAGCTGGAGGAGGCTGGGGGACATTATTGTCCCAAGCCTTTCTTTATTTTATATCATTGGGCATCAGAGCAAGTAAATGTTGCCAAGCTTTCAGGCGAAATTTTCTCCTTTCCTTTCTGCTTGCAGAATGGCCAAATTCTCTCCAACCCCATGCTCCCCTTGCCTCTTCTTGCGATCCCTTACTAAATGTAGTCATGAGTACTTTACACAAATTTCCACTTTCAATCTATTTAAAAAATATTTTCATTGCGTTTAGTTAGTTGCACAAAGGATTTTCCATTCAACAAAGCAGTTGGTATGTGCAATGATCAAGTCACCCCTGTCCACATTTTCACCCAGCCTCATGCCCCACCCCTGCCCTGCCGTTTCTTGCTTTTATATGATGCGTATTGAACTTTTTTGCCACTTTACAAAGCAGTTTATGTACACAATACATCTTGATCTGTGTCACCCTCTTCAACATTTTCACCCTAATTCTAAATGTGCTGCCTGCAAAGGTGTGGGCCTGCCTTCCTTGTTATCCCAGGGAAATGTGACAGCAAGTGCCTTGCTGCTACAGAACCCAAGTCAACTGCTTGTCTAACTTCTGCCATCTCCACTCTTGCCTGACAGCTATGCTAATTTTCCTGTAGTATTCAGTCTTGAGAGCAATAGTACCTCACTTTAAAGTTCAATGATCTCTACTAGGGTAGGCGAATCACTGCATCCAAATGCTGGCTGCTGGAACAAACACTCTAGGCATTTTCTGTAGCTCAACAAAGTGCCAGTTTAGCTTGCATTTATATGGGACTCGAATCACGCATCAGGAGGTAAGCTTCCCTACAGGAACGGATGGACTCCAGCTTCTTTCCTTTTGAATCATCTCCAAGTTCAGGACAGATGCTCCATGGGATGGCCTGAGACACGGGAGTCCCATGAGTCCCATGTCACAACATCTCGACACACACCTAGTTACCTTTAATCAGAATTTTGCCTATTCCTTAGACTACAACTCAATCATGTGGCTTTATCTTAGTGCCAAGGGAAGGAGGGAAATGTGTATCTCTGCTTAATGCAATTGTTTTACATGAATTATCTCCTCCTTGTGCCTACCTCTAAATGTTGCTGTATGGCAAAAAAATGTGAACTGGTGGAGAAAGTCCCTTTTCTAGTAAAAGAAAAAATATAAATGAAAGGAATTTTTTTTCTTCCAAGAACCACTCCCCAAGAGAATGCTCTAGAAAAGAAGATCAATCCCAATTCCTAACCTAGAAACATAGCATAATCTATTTTTGCTGCCATAGCAGAATGTCACAGACTAAGTAATTTATACAACATGGAAATCTCGCTCTCAAGATACGGAGACTGGAAGTTGCAAAATCAAGGTGGTGACTGATGAAGGTCATTTCCTGCTTCCAAATGTCATGTGCTGCTGCGTCCTCCCAAAGGTGTCCTCATGTGATGGAAGGGAGGGGAGGACCAAACGGATCCTAAGCTAGTTCCCTCCACCACTTTCTGAAGGCATTAATCCATACCTCTCCCCTCACCGCTACATCACTGTACTAACAGGCTCACGCTGAGCTCCAACATGAACTCTAGAGGAGACAAATAATTCAAACCACACCAATGCATATCATTTTAAAAAATGATGCACTTAACATTGTAGATTTATTGTTTTTAAATTACATATTAAAGTGATCCTGGCCCTTTTAAAAAAATACCACCATCAGAGAGATAGTAAGTAAGTGGTCTGTGAAACCACCCACCCAGATTTCACAAGCCTCATCTTCTACACTGTAAAGTGGAGCACAATATTACTGTGTTGTCACTGAACTGGGTGTCTGGAATGGCAAGATTTATATAACCTCTATCATAGGTCCTGGGACACTATAAACACTCAGTACTTATTAAAATCACTGTCATCGTCAACATCAACACCACACTGTTGTGATCACCATCCATCAGAGCAGATGTTGATATCTATGAAACCTAGAACCAAACATTGTAAACTTTATATCAATAACATAAAAATAAATCATTTTCCCTGATCAAATGAGCAGAAAGAATGTTTTCCCCCTCTGATACCAGTTTAACTTGCATTTGATTCTGAAATCGCAATTGTAGATCAATCAAAAGATTACTTGGTAAATTTTTATCTCTTGGAGACTTAGAAATAAAAAGAAAATGGCCCCTACTATAATTTTGAGTTTGCCCACTTCTGATTCTGTCAATAATTTAAATGGATGTAGATTCTTTCTCATGAGACTCGGTGTCACTCCGAGTGTCTTCCTCTCCATTAGCACTCCTCTGGCTCAGCCCAAGGTCCATCGTTATAAGCCTTCTAACACGTTTCATTTTCCATTCACTCTAGACTTAAGCTTGCTGGAAACCAGAAATGTATTTTTAGGGTTTTTTCCCCCTTCGCATTTATTCAGAGCTTTTCTCTTTCTGCATCTCACCGCATTCCTAGGCTTGTGCTAAGCCAACTTTTTAAGTGTGAGAAAAAGAAATGCCATGGAAGGAAGGCTTTGGTGGCACGCTGCCGACATGCCTGCTGAGTCCTCTGTGGAAGGAAGTGGGAGAGCTCGGGAGGCTTTAAGCAGAAATTTGGATGAAGACGTCTGAAGGACAGAGGTATCAGGAGGACCTTCCATGTCTGTTTATAAGCATAGGGAGAAGCTAGTTCTTAATTATGATGGGGGATGTGGGTAGGAAAAGGCCACCGTGTCCATACACGCACCCGCACCCAACTTCTGTAGAAGTTGATTGATTGACATTAGAATTAGAGCTTCGTTTTTCATCACCTTACATGGATCGTGTGTCATGGGAAAACATAAACTAGGCTCAGTGCTGGGAGCTCACTCCTGTAATCCTAGTTACTCAAGAGGCTGAGATCTGAGGGTTATGGAATGAAGCCTTCCCAGGCAGAAAAGAACTTGAGATTCTTCTGCCCAATTAACCAGCAAAATGCCAAAAGTGGAATGTGACTTAAGTGGTAGAGTGAAAAAGCCAAGGAATAGTGTGAGGTTGTGAGTTCAAATAACAGTACTAACACACACACACACACACACACACACACACACACACACACACACACACGTGTCAATACACTAGAGGAGAGGAATTTCTAATTAACAAACCTCCCCACCTTAGGCACTATAAAATTCTTCACAGATAGTGCTATCTTGTTAACCATAGGATCGTTGGTAGCATGTTTGACCCTTCCCACTAGATCTAGAATCGCCATTTCAAGTTGAGATAATAAAAAAATGCATTCAGATATTGCCAAATACTATCTGAGGGTCGAGATTGTATACACTTAAAAAATGGTCTAGAATCTCCTCTTTTTTTTTTTCTAGCCCAATAATCTTATTCTCCTTAGTAACTCAGCTCAATGTGTTCCTGTGCAAAATTGTTCATTAGTAAGCTTTCCTATCATTAGGCAATGTCTGTCTCCCCACACATGGACTTTACTAGTTAGCATCTGCCATGGAGTGTATGATTGGTATTCAACATGGAAGTTTGTAACTTCATTTTAAAAAGCTGCCTCTAAAGCTGGGCGCCAATGGCTCACACCTATAATTCTAGCTACTTAGAAGGCTGAGATCTGAGGATCGTGGTTCAAAGCCAGCTCGGGCAGGAAAGTCCATAAGACTCTTATCTCCAATAAACCACTAGAAAACCAGAAGTGGTGCTGTGGCTCAAGTGGTAGAGTGCTCGCCTTGAGCTGAAGAGCTGAGGGACAGCACCCAGGCCCAGAGTTCAAGCACCATGACTGGAAAAAAAAATCTGCCTCTAGAGTTCCCACTAGTTTATTTTACATACCATGGGCTCAATAAAAGCCTTCATTAGTCAGGCGCAGGTGGCTCACACCTGTAATCTTAGCAACTCAGGAGGCTGAGATCTGAGATCTGAGGATTGCAGTTTGAGGCCAGCCCAGGCAGGAAAGTCCATGAGACTCTTATCTCCAATTAAACACAAGAAACACATAAGTGGCACTGTGGCTCAATGTTGTAGAGCGCTCGCCTTGAGTGCAAAAGCCCAAGGACAGCAGTCAGGTCCTGAGTTCAAGCCCCACAACTGTCAAAAGAGTAAAGTCTTGATTCATTGAGTTAAGACTACAGTTTTATATTACTGACATACTGCGCTGTTTGAATTGTATTCATTTATTTTACCATTACTAACTAAAATGCATAAGGACCCAGAAGAATAAATCTTTAAATCTCTATTGAGTTAAAGATACAAAGTTGTGATTGCTTTCAATCTACTTGAGAACTTCCAGTGTAGTTATCTGTCTATACGCTGGGTTGTATTGGTTCCCCAGTACATACTAAATTACATGTATACTCAAGTTCCTTACATAAAATGACAGTATTTGCAGAGCCTGCATGTATTATCCTGTGTACCTTAAATCACTTTAGATTACTAATAATATCTAATACCATGTAAATTGCTATATAAATAGGTGTGATGCAGTATTTTAGGAGAATGATGGCAAGCTAAAAGTTCATAAAGCTGAGTAAAGGTGTAATTCAAAATATTTTCTATTCTTGACTCAATGCAGGATCTTTGGGTATAATGCAGGTATAATGTGGCAATTCTACTTATTTGGTGTTGAGTGTATGCAATGGACATTTCTAAAGTAATTATCCCAAAGTAATTATCCCAAACATGCTTCAGGGGCACCATAGACATGCGAATGCGTGTGTTGACATCACACCATTTTTATCACCAGTTTAAGAATTATCTTGGGCTGGGAAGGTGGCTGAGTGGTAGAGCGCTTGCCTTGCATGAATGAGACCCTGGGTTTGATTCCTCAGTGCCACATAAGCAGAAAAAGCTGGAAGTGGCGCTGTGGCTCAAGTGGTAGAGTGCTAGCCTTGAGCTGAAGAGCTGAGGGACAGCGCCCAGGCCCAGAGTTCAGGCCCCACAACTGGACCCCTCCCCCCAAAAAAAGAATTATCTTACGTGCAATTAGTTTTTTTCTGTGCCCTTGCTGAAATTTAATTTGTGATACTCATGTCTCAGATACGATCCTTAGTCTCTGTGTTCCTTTAGCATCCTCTGGGCACTTGGGTGGGATACCTTAAACTGCCCCTGAGAGGTTTTCTCCTGACAGTGAGAAATGCTAGGTGAATTAATAACCAAGAAAGAAGCCTTCAAACAGTGGTGGATGGGGAGTTGGGAAATATTTGGCTCAACTTCCTAGTTTATCCATCGGGACAATTGTGAGGCAGGTTCTGCCCTGTCTCTCAGTGTTCTCCAATGGGATTTAGCAAAAGTTGTTGGATGACACAACTCTATTAGTTTCTTCCCTTTGTATATCTTCCTACCAAGAACCTTCTCAGATTCAGATCTTCGTAGGAGGACCTGAGCTGAGACTCTGTGCTATAAACATGGCAATCTAGTGTGTTTACAGAAATCTCAAGCTACTTCACAAGTTTGGCCCATGGAATACTGTTGATCAGTATTGTCACCAAGTATTCTAAGGCCCAAGCTCTGGGTGGGCCAGACAGAATAGAGGATGGGTGTGCACTGATGCGTATGTCTGTGATGATGTGGACATTGTTATTTCTCTTGGGTTTGTTCTGGGTAAAGCTTTTGGAAATTGCATTTTCCCACAAGTTCCACAAATGTTTCCACATTTTAGAAATTGAGCATGCTCTAAGTTGTGATTTTGAAAGTTAAACAGTTTTGGCTGGGGATATTATTTTTGAAGAAACAAAACAGTTTTGTTTTGTTTTGTAATTTTAGCTTTTTTATGCTTTGCAACCCTTTCTCTAGTGTAACTGCCCTAACTTACTGTGTCTAGTGCATGGCTATGCAGAATTCTCATGGAGGTAGGTATTGCATGGGCATTTTTGTGTAGATATGATAGCAGTAGATTTTTATTGGTACTAATTCACATTCCTAAATCTTATAATGTTTCCTTTAATTCTCACAAGCCTCATGAATAATAGGGTTACCATCGGAGTTTGATTGGCTACAAAACTGAGTTACAGAGAGTTGGTTTAGCCTTGAACTCCCAATCCCCCTGCTTCAGCCTTCAGCCTTCTGAGTGCTGTCACAAGTGTTAACAAGTGTGCACCATCACGTCCAGCTTCTGGAGAATGTAAACAAGTTTCCATTCCACACTTTTATCACAACATAAATTAACATGAAAGTTACAAACACTTCATTAAGGTGACCAGCAATTCTTCAAAGGTGGGACAATGAATGCAATCCCCAATGGCTGTTAGTGAGTATATCGGCAAAGCTATGTTGTATGGGAAAGGTGAGGATGAATGGACACAGATTCAGCAATGACTCTAAATCTCTTCTTTATATGTATCTGGTAATTCACCCTATTTCCTTCAAAAGACAAAAGCAAACACTCTTTAGCAGCTAGCAGTCTTTCCTGAAATGAATGCAAGTGAATCAGAGACTCAAGCAGAACTTTCTTCATGCTTTTCTCACTTTCCAGGAGCTCTTCTTTATCCTTGATGACAATCTTCAGTGGATTATCAGCATCGTGACAGCATTAGCCTTATCTTTTCTGTTCACTAGAAAGAAGCTACCAGCCTATGGGCACCATGGTGTAGGTTTCCATATAGTCTTGATTTTGCCTGTGCTTCATTTGTGCCTGAAGTTAGAGAAAATGTATCACTATCTCAAATATCAACTCTTGATGTGTTAGATTAATTTCAAATTAGTAGACACTTACAGGTACTAGAGTCTTGCATTTATTATTTTTTTTTGTTGAGACAGAGCCTCAGTATGTGGTCCAGGCTACAAACTTGTAATCCTACTGCTTTGCCTCTCAAATATTAGAATTATAGGCCTGTTATACTATGTCTGATTCAATGAGACTCTGAGTCAGAATCCCTACTGACTGTTAGCATCCACGATGTTCAACTCATTCCGATTTCTCAAACCTTTTTCTTTATGTCTAGTTTTGGAACCTGAACATCTCCTGTGGACTCTGTTGGCTTGTTTTGGCCTTTCTACCAACCATGAACCCAAGTTATAACTAAGCCATTCAACATTGACCACAAGAAGTATATTGGATTTGTTATAAGAGTGAGAGGCTGACTGAGGAGAGGAACAGGAGGAAAATATTACTTGATACCTTAGCTACCTGCTATAACTGACATTATCTAGCCACACTTCCAACTGGCCATCTGCCAAAGCATGCATATCTGGTTTTGGCCACCACACCGGGCGTGTAAGTGTGTCTTATTTGTGTAACTGCATCGTGAGCTGTGATGACAAGGAGTCTGGAAAATGTAGTTCTTATGTTTCTAGGCCCTGGGATAAGGAAGAAACATAAAAGGCAGAACATGGTGATCAGTGGCCTACTGGTAGTGCAGGCTGACAAAATGTTCTGGAACTGATCGTGAGCATGGGATACTCAAAGAAGAAAATGTTATTGCTCAAACCCAAGGGTGCTAAGAAGAACATTTCTAATCTGAAGCATGCCAATAGAAATCAGAGAGAAATAGCAAATGGCAATCTGATTGCACACAAACTTAAGATTGAATTTAAAGTATTAGGAAGACCCTGGGACCTTTCCTCTATGCACACCTACAGGAAACGTGAACAACTCCTTACTATACAGAGTTATGTTAGTTACTTTTCTTATGGCAGTGGCCAAATATCTAACATAAACAACTTAAAGGAGGAAGCATTTATTGTAGCTCACTGTTTCAGAGGGCACAGCCCGTAGGCCTTGATTCTGTTGATTCTGGGACAGTGGTAAAACAGAACATCAGAAAACAAGTGGCAAAATCTACCAGGCCAGACAGAAAGCAGAGAGGGAGAGAAGGAGGAGAGGGAGGGGAAGAAGGAGGGGGAGAGAGAAGAAAGGAGGGAGGGGAGAAGAAGGATGAAGAAGAAAGGGAAGGAGGGAGACAGAGATAGAAATATAGACTGATAGAGACAGACAGAGACAGAGCTAGACCCCGGACAGCATAGCCATCCCAAGGACCTGCCTGCAGTGACCTACTTTGTCTTGCTAGGCCCCACTTCCTCAAGTTTCCACCACTTGCCCAAATAGCACCATGAACTGGGATCCACCTTTCAGTACATGAGTCCTTTGGCGGGGATATTTCATAGCCAAACAGTACAGATGTATTCTCAGATTTCCTCAGTCCTCAGGTTGAATATCTACTGTATTTTTGTGTGCCAGTGTCTGAGTGGACAAAGCTGTTCCTCCGGAGACACACCTTGAAAACATGCTTCTGAACGCAAAGGGATTGCCCAGCGAACCATCCTTGGCTACCTGCTCCCACCAACCTGGCCCAAAGGCCACGGGACCTGGCCAGGAGTGCTAGAACTGCTGCTGAGGATTTTCCTTGCTATAGTCTACTTGTCATCAGATGCACAAAATTTCATTCCAGAAGCTTGTGCTTTTGGCTTGGGTACAAGAATGGAAGGCTGAAGCATCCATGAAATTGACCTAATGCTGTATAAAAATATTACAAGTCATAATATCTTCATAAGGTGCTAGCAGTCAGTTTTCTCTCCATCATGAAGTAAAATAGTCTTTGTATATCCATTAATGGGTTTTCAGGGAGACTTTAGTTAGCTGAACTAATATTAATATAAAATACTGATTTGATTTTTGCCTGGGCAAATACATTGTTTAATAATTGGAGCTCTCTAAAATAAACTTTTCTTGGATAAGATAAATAAAAAAGATTACAGCTGCACACTTGCAGTTCCGCCATTTAACACAATGTATTATCTTCGACTTTTTTTAATTTGTAACTGCTTCTAATCTATAAATATTCAAGTTTAAGATTATTTTTCAAAGTAAATACAGTCCACTAACTGAAAGCTATATTCTTTCTTCTGTGTCTAATATAAATTTCTCTTCGTTGTTTGAATGCTTGTTGATCATTTATTTTGGCTATCTATCATTTAGTTTTTCTTAAAATATACTTTTTAGACTTTATAAAATTATTTATTCTTACAGTATGTCAACATGGTGTTTTGTGAGAGTAAATCTGGAGATTTTTGACTTGTGATGCTTTCGATCTCTACACAAATAAAAAGATGGCAAATTAAATCTATGATTACTAACA
This sequence comes from Dipodomys ordii, assembly GCF_000151885.1. Taxonomy (NCBI): domain Eukaryota; kingdom Metazoa; phylum Chordata; class Mammalia; order Rodentia; family Heteromyidae; genus Dipodomys; species Dipodomys ordii. The sequence goes on along the minus strand of NW_012267366.1, from coordinate 1,300,891 downwards.
GATTCCTGACATAAAGTAAGGCTGACAAGAAAGCATTTTAAGTTAATCAACAGCAACTTATCAAAGTACATTATGTTTCTCATGGTACAAGAAACTAGGAATGCCAATATTTGTTCCAGAATTTAATTTTCCCTTGCTTTTAAAGATAAACATAAATGCAAATTCATGCCAGCTCCCTCTAGACTTCAGTTGAGAAGTGCATCTACAAATTCAGCTATGATCAAGTTCCTAATTATTATGAATGATAAAAAAAATAAAAAGTGTATTTTCATCTTTGGGTAAATGTGGTATTTGTCTTATGTTCTGACTCATGGAATAACCTTTCTCATTGTTCAGTGGATATATTCTTATATACATATGAAATTGTATAAGAGATAAAGAAAAGCTTTTAATTCTCAGTTAACATGAGTCTGATGATATGCATCTTATAGGATTTCATACAAATGAAAACTAATTAAAAAGAACAATTTTTATTACTTTCCTTTAGGACACAGTTCCATTAATGCCTGATCTATTATCCATGTTATTTATATACCCGAGTCCTTAAAATTGTTATTAAATTAGATTCTCTTAGGATTTTTCATAAATGGCTATCCCAACACTTGGCAGAACAATTATAGTTGGCAATTAATACCTTCAAGGAGTTTTTATTGTTTGTTTGTGATTTGCTTGCTTCGGTAGTACTAGAGTTTGAATTCAAGACCTTGATAGGTAGGCACTCTGCCATTTGAGCCATGCCTCTAGTCCTTTCTTGCTTTAGTTAGTTTTCAGATAATATCTCACATGTTTTACTCTGAGTTATTGGCCTTGGACTGTGATTGTTCTTCCTATCGCTCCTCATAGATGGGAGGGTCACAGGTGCACACTACCATCCTCAGCTTATTCACTAAAACTGGGTCTTGCTGACTTTTGCCAGCACTAGTCTCAACCTGTGACCCTCCCTATCTCTACTTCCCAAGTACCTAGGACTACTGCGGTGATTTTCTGTGCCAAGTCTACAGCGGTGATTTTCTTTACCTTTTCATTCATTCATTCATTCTTTCTTTCTTTGTTTAGTTCTTTGGTGGGACCGTACTAGAGTTTGAACTCAGTGTCCTAAGCTCACTTAATTCTTCAACTGGCACAGTGCTACTATGCCTCTAGCCCTGCTTCTTGCCAGTTATTTTTGGAGAGTGATTCTTACACACTTTTCTGCCTGGGTTGCTCTCAAACTGCTATCCTCAGGATCTCAGCCTCCTGAGTAGCTAGACTTATAGGTGTGAGCCGCCAGCATCTGACATAGGGAGTTTTAATATTGAAAAGTTCAGATATATTCTTTTAACATAATCTTTGTTTTCCTATAAGCTTTCTAATAAAAGCATATTTTCGTCTCTATTTTCAGCTCAATGCCTTTTGAAAAAGTTAAAATGAATGTTTGGTTTCAGCTATGCATTTATTCCAAGTACTCAATGCCCATTATGACGTTTAAAAAATAACTTTTTTGTTAGTCTAATACACCAGGCCTAACAATTTTACGAGTAGATAATTAAATTACAAATATAACATCTGGCATGTGTTCAAAATAATCAGATTCCAAAAATAGAAGTGATTGAATTAACATAAAGGCATTGACTTTTTCTGGGTGGCGTGAGTTTGCAAAAGTCTTGGGTAATTAGATTTTCGCGTTCCCCAAATATCCACTGAACCCTGAGTGACATCGCATTGCTAAGGTGGGAGCCAGAGGGAAGGTCGCTTTTGACCCTGGAGTGACAAAAAAAAAGAAGTGATTTCACTTTGAAGTCAGACTAGATAGTGCATGGTACTCTGTTTCTAGACTAACTGTAAAGGTATTGTTTAGCTAGATGCCATAAAACGTTATTTCATTTGTTTTGTGGAAGTAAGAATGTGCAGTTATCTTTGGATTTGGGTGTTCTTTTTTTAAAACATTTTCTTTACCTTCCAGAAGTATTCTTTAAAAAAAAAATCTTCCTAATGTTCAAATAATGAAAAAGTTGATTTTTTTAAAGAAACAACTTTTAGTAATAACTATATTGTATGGAATAATTGGCTCTATGTTTCTTGTGTTTATAATACATCAGTTTTAAGCCTGTGGCTTGAAAAGATTCTCTACAGGATCATTTGAAGAGCCATGAATGAATGATCACGTGATTTGTGTTACCAGTGATCACACTAGTTTTCCACAGGCTACAGATGCAGATCTGAGGGCACTTCGCCAAAGGACTATGTTTGATCTTTTGTTTTGAAAAACAAGTTTTATTATATTTAAATTCTGATTTGTTCTTTAAAATAGTCACACACACACACACACACACACACACACACACACACACACACACACACCTACCTTTTAACTAGCTATCCAGTGTCGCTGCTATTTATTTTTTCCCTTGATTTCTTGCCCTTCCTAAATGTTCCTGCTCCCTGTCCTGGCCCTCAGGATGGGCAGTACTTCTCATGATGCCCATGAGCATTGCTGAGCATTGCCTCTAGTCTAGCCCTACGGAAGGACAGGCTTGGTTACCTGTATCAGCTGTGTCAGTGCTAAATCCAGTAAGTCTCTCCTGAGGGAACATCTCCGGCCTGGATTCAAGTGTGTCTTAACAATGATGCATGGGCATCTGCATGTTGCATCGTTGCTGCTCCTGCAGGATGATCCACGATTTCTGATATGAAGGAGGCCAGGGCCTCCTAAGCTTTTCTTCTATGACATGAAAAATGGAAGTGAATAGGGAATCTTGAAATTGCTAACCCATTTTTATTCAGAGTTGACACAAAATTTAAATTGGCTAAATATAACTTTATTTTTTTTGGAAGCTTATCACCAATCTTCATTGTATGTATGGCATTCATCTTTTTTAACACTATTGCTTTAGAGTATACATATCATTAATAATCTCAAATGTTCCAAAAAGTATAGCTTTGAAAGGTCTGCTTTCTATCTCAAGCTTTGATCTACCATTTTACTTACTCAGAGAGAATAAGTTTTACCCACATTTCACAAATACTTCCATTCTTCCTATGATATCACATGCATTTGTAACCATATGTGACTACATTTGTGTCTATATCTACATTTTGATATGAATTATAGTACATAATTTTTACATTTCTTACGCTTAGTCTCACTTGGACATAGTTTTGTATTTCTAAGTATATAGGTAATTCTCTCTTTTGAAGGGTTTCATAGTATTCTTCTATACTACTACTGTAGTATAGTGATCCATAATTCATTTAACCTGTCCTCTGCTCAAAATATTTATATTGTTTAAAGTCCTTTGCTTTGGATCACTGACCATTTTTCCTGTAATAGCCAAATGGTAGGCCATGGAAAATACCTACAGGCAATATGAAAATGAATGGATGTAGCTGGGCGCCAATCAAATTACATAAAGAAGCAACAGTCCAAATGTGGCTCTTGCTCCTATTGTTCAAATTATTATTATTATTTTGGTCAGTTGTGGGGCTTGAACTGAGGGCCCAGGTAATATCCCTGAGTTCTTTTGCTCAAGGCTAACACTCTACCACATTGAGCCACAGTGCCACTTCCAGTTTTCTGGTGGTTCATTGGAGATAAGAGTCTCATGGACTTACTTGCGTGGACTGGCTTTGTACCATGATCCTCAGATCTCAGTCTCCTGAGTAGCTAGGATTACAGGCATGAATCTCCAGTGCCTAGCTCTAATGATTTTTAAGAAGCACTATCCATAGCACCTGGCATCCTGATTGACTTGCAGCAAATGCTTAATAGATATTTACTGAGCGATTGATGGGTTATTTGTCTGGAAATCTGCCATTAGTCATAAAAAATAGTGGCAAACAACAAAATTTGAAAAGACATACTAGTTTCACAGAGAAGCTAAATGGAAAATGCAAGAATTTAAAAGCCTATCACTTTCTTGTATTTAAATGTTTGTGTAGTAAGCAAAAATAAGAACATGATATAATGGAGGAAAGATTAGCATTGTTGCCAATAGTGCTCTTCCTAGCACTGTTGCTTGGAAATTTTTCTGCTTATCCTATAAACCATTAGTCTAACCAGTACAGTCAGATTCATGCACAAAACTAATTATAGTGACATAGCTCATCACTATTACAATCATTTGGCTTTGGATGACAAGTGTATTTTCTGGAAATTGAGTATTCTTTCCTTGGTGTTCACTGATAAATGGTCTACATGGGCTCCAGATTTCAAATGATTAGGCTCTAAATTTGACACCTTGAAATGATTTGAAGTTCTAGATCACACATGAGAAAACTAAGGCTCACAGATCAAATCTATCTTACTGTTAGTTTTGGAAATAAAACCCAGTTGTTCCCACATTTTATGTACTATTTGTGACAATTTTCATATTGCAACAATTTGAATAGTTGAATAGGGAGATCCTAGAACTCACAAGAGAGAATGTAGTTAATAGCCACGTCTTTGCAGAAAAAGTAGAAAGTGTTCTGCCTCCTCTTTTTAGATTATAATGTTTTCCCTCAACTTTGAGAATCTGGTGTCCTATTTTCTGGAGGTGGGGGGGAAGGGTTGTTTATTAGTATCTTTCAGAATTGAGACTTTGACACCAAGATTTTTTAAGCTTTTAATGAGCAGATATTGTTGTTAGGTTTATTCAACTTTTCGACACAATTATTGTGCCCGTACTGGGACATGAACTCACAGTCTGGGTGCTGCCTCTAAGCTTTTTGTACAAGGCTGGAGTTCTATCACTTGAGGCACAGTTCTACATGTAGCTCTTGGTTGGCTATTTGGAGATAAGAATCATGTGGACTTCCCTGCCCATGCTGGCTTCAAACTATGACCCTCTGAATTCAGCCTCCTAAGCAGCTAGGATCATTGGCATGACTCACCTGCACCCAGCTTTTCAACGTATTTTGTTCATTTAGCAGCCAGTAATTGGACACCTATCATGTTCAAACCTGGAAATCTGAAGGCAAATTGATTTCCTCTTCTAAAACATTGGTTGACATGGACGAATAGATGAACGATTACAGTGAATGGCAGAAGTATGCTAAGGGCTGGGGAGGAAGAGCCCTTTATATTATCCTGGTGGACAGAAAGAGGGGAATTTTGGAGGACTTGGACAAAGCAAGAAGAAGGAAGAAGGTACACTTTGCATATGCACTGATGTGAAGGCCTTAAACTCCTTGAAATGGTATGACGAGTTAATGAAAGAAGGGTGACAGAGAAAGAAATGGGACTTCCTTAGCAAGGACCATTTAACAGGGATAATTGAACAAGGGAAAGTAGCCTTCCCTCTACCGTCCATACCACCACTTGGCCACCAGGGGTCATCATGTAGAGATTGTGGAAACAGAAAGACATGTTCTGGAAGAGCTGTTACCATCTCTTCAAAAGAAGGGAGGATGAGGATCAGTCACGTCAACTGGAAAAAAAATAGCCTTAAACAGAGCAGACATGTTGGGAAGGCAGATCTGGGTAAATACCCAGGCGATTGCTCTGGAGGTGGAAGGAATTTACATGACTTCACCAAGGAAAGCGTCTGCATGGCGCTAAGCAACCCTGGACATTTCTAACTCTAGCTTAAGGCCTTTCGTTTAGAAGAATAAGTCAAGGGGTTAAGACTTCATGACCCTCCATAGCCCAGTTCAAGTTAAAACAAGGGAGAAGGAAACAAATGCAAATTCAGCCCGTTCCATTGCCAAAAAGAAGTGTTATTTGATTTTTATTTGCATCCTAAATGTTCCTTGGAAAACAACATGACATTTGGCAATGGCCTAATGCCTGCTGACAATCTTCCCACATCGTTTTCTCTTTCCATTGCCTCACTCAGAAGCTTTCCAGTCAACGATGAAGCCCAGATGTTATGGATAAACCACAGGCTTTTGGGGGGAAAGTAAGCAAACACTAACAATAAATAATGCCTTGAGTTTGTGCTGTTCCTTCCCCTCCCCCAGGGTCATAATAGTCAGCTTTCATCATTTCCCAGGCACATTGCTTGAATTTGATTTTTGGCAGCAAAAAACATGGCACATGCAGGTTTATAAATGGTAGATCCAGCCTAAGAATTCCCAGTGATGGTCCCATTACAGATATTTTTAACTTGGTGATTTGAGCATGTATTATGTAAACCTAGTGCCATTTCTATCTGGAATCATTTAGAGAGGCTGTTCTTAGATGGAGCTATTTCTCATTCATAAAAGACATTGAAAGCCACATTCACCTTCAGTATAATCTGGGAATTAAGATCTGCTCAGAAAGAATCTTGGGTTCACCACAGATTCTAAGATAGAAATTACCCTTCTTGTGAATTGATTCAAAATTCCCATTTTGTGTTGTGCCATCTATGAAATTTCTCTAATTCTGGACAACTTAGTGCTACTCTTACAATGGGAAGGGTTTTTGGATCTAGTTATTGGCATGTTCAAGTGTTTTTCATGATAATTAACATTGAGATGAATCGTAAGGCTCATCTTTGGAAAGAGTGTTCCTTCTACTTTAAAAGGATTGTTTATTTCTGAAAATAATGTTCATGTCCTGGCTCCTATGATATTCACTTCTTTCATGGATTTTTTCTTTGGGTCAGTTTTTTTCTTTTCAGTAAAAATAAAGAGGAAACTTGGAATGCAAGGGATTGTTGGAGCTAAATGGGTAAAACTTAAAGTTTGTTGATGTTATTTGATGCTCTCATGTGCTGTTAGAATTTTACTCATGTTCATGCGTTCATGATACATTCTGTTCATAGCTCCCATCCTGTTTCTGAGTATGTTCTATACTGTGATCATCTTCTTAAAGACTTTTTATGGTTAATAGGGTCTATGGAGGAAACTGTCAACTGAAGAAGAGATATTACCTTCTTAAAAGGAGCAAATACCAACATATTCTCCTTCTTTTTTCTCCCTCACCTTTCTGTTACCATGACCTTTATTTTCATTAACTTTATGTTTCCCTTTTATTACAGTATCTTCATACCGTTCAATAGCAATGGTGGATGGTAGAAAATATAATTATATTACAGGGAGAGAAACAGAAACAAGCACTTTATTTTGGTGAAGATTTAGTGAGCACCTCCTATGTGTCAGTTTCGAAGGTACAGAGCTGGATAAGCTATGGTCACTTCCTTGTGAATCTCATCACTTAGGAGGAAAACAGTTCCTCAAACATAAAATTTAATATCATATGGGAAGCAATAAAGAAGAATCTAAAAAAAACCACCAAAATTCTGAGAGATGAGTTATATCTACTTCTGGCAAAGCAATTTAGGTCTTGAAATTCAATTCCTGAAAAGAGAGTGCCTCTGCAATGAATTATCCCAATGATCAATTGATCTCTTGTTAGAGGAAGGAACTCCATTCCTTTAGTGCTCACAGACCTCCACCTCCATGGGAGAAACAGGGGAATGGTATGTTGATTATTTTTTATCTCTGTCAGCTACAAAAATGAGTCTACTACAGGAAGTTGGTTATTGGCTAATCAGGTGGCAGCCTTGCTGTGGGATGTTGGCCCTACAAGTTAGCCAGTTTTCACTTGCATGTGGCCTGGGCTCTTTGTTCTCCTTAAATAGTTCAAATCACATTGTAACCCTGACAGATGTTTGGAAATCATGTGTGCTCTTAACCCTACTACCATGAACTCAGCTCTCCTGTAAATAAAAAAGGGGCTGGGTCTTAGCCCCATTACTCAACACAGCATACTGAGCATTGACTATGTGGAAAGTAATAGCATTTTGAGAACCAGCCTGGTGGTGGTGGTGATGGTGATGCTGCTAATGATGATGTAAATGGTGTGATTATAATGGTGTTGATGGTACTTGATGGTGCTGGTGATAATAATAACACTAACAATAATAATAAAGCAGGGATTGTATCTTATTTTTAGATACCTAGTATTTGGTACAGAGGCCGAGATTATGTGTGTGTGTGTGTGTGTGTGTGTGTGTGTGTGTGTGTGTGTGTACAGATATATTGAGGACAAAAGAGAATTTCCTTCTTAAAATGTGACACACAGTTCACCACCTCTTTTGTTCAATACTTTCCAAGGGTTATCCATTTCCTCATTTCTTGCCTTGTTCTACTATGCTTTCTGGCCTGCCTCTGATACCACTTTGACCTTATCTCTTGCCACTGGCTTACTTTACCTGAAACACATCCACACATTCCCACTTCAACAGTTGTAGCTGCTCTTTTCTCTATTCAATATCAATATGAAATAGTTCTTTACTTTTTCAAATCTCTACTCAAATATTCCCTCCTTGGAGATACCCCCAATCATTGCCCTTAAAATATCACCTTCTCTCCCTCCCAAGTCTTTTGCCTAGTCTTATCCTTTGAAATGTTTGCCCAATGTGCATTTTAGGTATGTATGGCCTGTCTGTACACATTGCAGATGTGTATATTTATGTATTGCCTGCTCACTCCATCTGTACTGAATCTAAGTTACTTGAAGTTAGCATCTTGGTTTTCTTCACAGCTATTCCATTACAACCTAGAATAATACACGGTGCATATGCACTACTCTGTAAATACTGATGAACCAATTTGAATAGATTAATGAGTGAATTATACCATTAGAAGACATGGTTCCTGGAGTGACTTGTATTTCTAGGTATCTTTGTAGGTTTGTCCTTCTTGTTGTGTGAAACCCTTCAGGCTAGAAACCAAGATTCCATCAGAAATGTTTAGTTATTCCAACTGGAACCTAAGCCACACTCACTCACAAAGTAGTTGTTCTATAGGTGCTTGTTCATTGGCAGAGTATTGAAAAGGCCTAGTCAATGAGGATATCCTTTCTTTGTTGCTCTGCGTTACCCAAGTTTTCTGTATCCTTGTGTCCCTTCTTGTGTTGTTGACATGTCACCATATAAGATATTTTGTGTATATGTCTGGTATAAATCTACAGGAATGGCTATATGAAAGCCTTATGTCTTTACTTTAAAATACATATAGAGAGTTAATGCTTAATTTTATACTATTTGGTAGCAGCATATCAAAGACTACCAAAAGGACTGTAAATGCTGAAGTATTTTTAACCTTTTATTTAATGGAGCTTCTCGACTTTAAAAAGAGAAAAAAAATACTCTCATCTCTAAGGATCGAAAAGCAGGATTCTTAAAAGCAACTTCTTGTTGACTTCACTTCAGTTATCGCATTGAGATTTTTCCCATGATCTTCTTGCATTTATAGTAGCTTTTGAATGTAGTATGTTTTATGAAGTCAAGGCCCTTGCCATGCCTTTCTGACATAGTCAAATCCGTGTAGAGATTCCTATTGCAATTGTGTCATTGCTTCCTTTACCCACAGGAGCTTGCACAGTTTGGTGCCAGTTGCAGCTGGCCTGGGACTTGCTGACACATTTTCAGGAACTGCTTGTGCAATCCATGCTGATCTTCTCTGTTCTTTTTTTCTTTCCTTATTCATCCATTTGGCTCCTTCCTCCTCCCTGCCCCCACCCCAGACCCACTCCCTCTAGTCCCCCCTTCTTGGCATTTTGGATGCCATTATCTGCTTTAGTAAACTTAATGGTAAATTGCCTCAATGGTGAAAATGCATTTCTAATGAGAAAGAACCATTTCCTTATACTTCTGAGATCTCGTTCTGTCATAGCTCTTCTTTTAAAAAGCTTGAAGCAAGTGATATATTGATTTGTTCAAGATTGAACTTTATACTATTTGAGGTTGGTTTATCACAAATAAAGCTGTTAAGTAATAGGAGGTTTGGGGACAGAGACAGTGAGAATGAGTGAGGATCAATCGAGTTAATGTACAGTATACGAATGTGTGAAATACCAAATGGAACCTCTTTGAACAATTGACATATACTAAAAAGTGGATGATAGGAATGTAAAACAGGTCTTGTCATGGTAGGAATACTAGTGGAGGGGAGAGGATGATGGAGAGCAAAAGGAAGGTGAATATGGTCAAAATACTTCATGTAAACTGGGCGCTGGTGGCTCACACCTGTAATCCTAGCTATTCCAAAGGCTGAGATCTGAGGATCAGGGTTCAAAGCCACCCTGGGCAGGAAAAGTCTGTGAGGCTCTTATCTCCAATGAACCACCAGAAAACCAGAAGTGGCGCTGTGGCTCAAGTGGTAGAGTGCTCGCCTTGAGCTGAAGATCTGAGGGACAGCATTCAGGCCCAGAGTTCCAGCCCCACGACCAACAAAAAGCCGTACTTTATGTATACCTGTGAAACTGGAACAGTGAATCTCATTGAGATTGGCTTGAGGGGGGAAAGTAGGGTGGAGGGAACGCTATGGAGGGGGTGAGTAGATATGGGCCTACCTAAGATTCTGTATTACTAATGATTGGATAATCTGTTGGATAACCGTTGGTGTAGCTGGATGATAATTTTTCATTTCTGGGTCCTCCAGAGTCATACTTTTAAAATTTCATCTCTCCAAAATTTAGTTTCCAAAATTTGTCATCTCTTAGCAAATGTTTCAAACAAAAATTAACCTAACTCTGCCCCTTTCCCCCAATTTTCCATCCTTTTTCTCTGAATGTTGAAGTCCACAGAAACTTAACCACAAATGCACTCATTTGATCAACATTTCCCAAGGAGCTGTATGGCCTACTTGGCATTCAGTAGTTAATAATATTTGACTTTTACCTTTCAGTTTGCATGTCCATAGCAGGATTTGGTCTCTAGAGTAGAGATTATCTTCACTGAAAGACTAGGTGTTTGATTCCAATCTCTTTTGCTTTGGTATCTCAGCAATGTCAGACTGCCATAAAACATTTCTAAATTGATGCAAAAGTTTTACAGAATAATATCTTTTTTAACTCTGGTTGTTATTATAAAGGTGATGTATAGAGAGGTTACAGTTCCGTAAGTCAGGTAAAGAGAACATTTCTTTTTCGAAAATGCCATCCCTTCCCTCACTCTCTCCCAGTTTTTCCCTCTCATCCCCACTCACAAGTTGTACAGTTCATTTTCAACATAGTGTCTAGTGGGTATCACAGCTGCATTTGCTCACCCTTTGTCCCTCCATTTCTGTGCTCCCCCCTTCTCTTCCCCAAGACAGATGAATGAACAAACCAGACAAAAAGAAAAGAAACAACAACAACAACAAAGGAAAGAAACCTCTTGTTTCCACATCCTGGAGTTCATTTCGATAAATATTATTCTATATGATCAAAGGTACATAGCCTTGTGCCTTTGTGTTCCTTTGCTAAGAGTGTCCTCCTTTGCTCTATGTGTGAGTGCCTGGAGTCCTGGGTAATGTGTCATGTCCCAGTGTATTTTAGATCTAATTTCCTCATACGAGAGAAAGCGGTATGTATGTAAGGGGTCCATGGGCCACACTTAGAGTGTCTCTGCTTAGGACCTTGTCAGAGAAAATGGGATCTGTGGGCCAGTGGCATAAGTAGCCCTGGCTGTGGAAGTTGGACGTCTATTATCACAATCTGTTTCTAAGGAGATTTCCAGATTGGTGTGGATATCACAGAGCCAGGAGCCCAGCTCTAGAGCAGTGGCTGTCAACCTGAGCTGTATATTAGATCCACATGACAGCTTTGAAAAGTATGCCCATACTGTATACCAGCTAATTAAACTCAAAAATCTCTGGAGGTGGCACTCAGATATTGATATTTTCTACAGCCCTTCAAGTGATTTGGCAGACAGCCCAGAGGCAGAAATAGTACTAGGTTGATCCAGAATTCAGAAGGTTCTGGAAAACGGCCAGCCAAGCCATTGTTGTAACCCACAGATCATCTCAGATGATCTTTTCATTCCCTTTGGACTAAATTTGAGATACTTCCTGCTAGTCGCATGTAGCTGGATTGCTTGGGTCAGCAGCTCCCTCTTTAGTTACCTAACGGCTTGAGAGATTGGATGGACGTTTCTCTAAAGTGCAGTTTCAGGGCATGGATGGTTCTGAGGTAGAGACTCACCATACACTCGCTGAAGTGGCAGACAGGTAGTGCTCATTGGTGTGTGACTGACCAGCAGGGGTTTTTTTTTTTTTCATTTCCCTTCTTCCTCATGACAAGAAAGTATCTGCAAGCACTATCTCTGCCAGCTTCTCTTCCAGCTTAAAATGATCCTTCTGACTAGAAAGAAAGAAGGAACTTGTGCTAGGTAGTTTCACCCAGATAAAGAAGAGTACAGAAATAGGAAGACTGTCAATAATAGGAAGAAGTCTATGTTCCTATCTATTCACTTGAATTCTTTACAATCTTCATATTTATGGGTGTAAGCTCACATTGCTCAGTGGGACCAATTGGTTAATCCCAGAGAAAGGACTTGAGAACAGACTCAATTTAGAAATAGTCCATTTTCTCACTCCAAGCATGAGCTTACTCCAACATCAAAGCACCAATTAGTAGATCCTATAGAAATGCAGAACATCACATACCAACCAGCCTGGCGGATTCATCATTGTGCCCAAACAGTCGCCTTGCACATTCAAGTTTGAGAAGTGGTGGTCATCTTTTCAATTCACCTCCATAGAAGCTGATCTTGCCACAAGGGAAGCCATCGAGAGTTTGGGTACATTCATCGCTAGGGGCTCAAACATCCAACTGCCCACTACAGGGAAGTGTTACAACATGTTCTGTTGGAAAGCCAATACTTACATGCCATCGTTCTATTCTTAGGTTTTTCTGGACAGGCCAAAGTTTCCCCTGCCCAAATGATTCCAAAGAATGTGAGGCTGATGTCTCTCAGATTTTCTCCAAAGCCTTGCTTTTCCAGATGTCTTGGGTGTTTGCTGTTGAGTTGCAGCCCCGCTTTCTTACCTCAGGAATCTAATGTATCTCCTACATTCCACTCAGCAGGTTTGCCTTTACCCATTTCCATTTCCAAAAGGGTGTCAGGTTCCCTGCTACAGTTTTATCAAAGAAATCTCTAAAAACCAAGAATTGATCCAATATACCTAACAGTTTATTAGATGTCATTCCCATTTTTAATTTTGCTTGAAGTTTGCAATGAGGAGGAAGAGAATTAAACAAGACATGCAAGGTTCAAGTTTAGGTGTCTTTGTTAGAGGAGCTTGGAAGTTGCCAATGTTGAAGAAATAAGCAGGAAGTCACCTGAGACGGTCCATTGATATGGAGTGAGGAAATATGAAAAAAATATGTGACACATGGCCCTTCAAAGAGGAAAATGGCTACTCAGATGGAAATTACTTAAGCCTAACAGAATTAGCTACAAGTGGTTTCCAAATGTTCATCTTTACCTCATGTTTCACAACTTTCGGTGTGCCAGATGAAATTTGGGGAAGAATGGATGTGAGTTTAGGCTTAATACTTCCCTGATTTTCTCTCTAGTATAGGTGCTAGTAAATAAAGAAGTAGAATTAAAGGTTCTTTTTACATTAATTAACTTCTTCTCAGAGTAGTGATCACAGGGGACTTATTGAATGGAGAAAGACATATACAGTTAGCCATCTTCTATCACAAATCTAATAAGTGTCAGGAATGAGAGATAGACACATAAACAAGAAAATATCTGAACATGAGAGATGAAACAACAGATAAATCAGGAGTTCTACAGAAAAAAATAAAGCAACCATTAAATCACTGTTCATTTCTTAAATTTTCTTTGTAAGAGAAAGCTCTTTTTTTGTATTTTTCTTTATGATCTTGAAGGCAGGACTTCAAAAACAAAATTTCAAAAAGAAGGTCAACTGCAGGGCAACTCATAGCAGTTTCCTTCTCAAATATCCAGATGGGTATCATCCACATTTACTTTCTTACATTGATAATGTTTACATCCTTTTACAAAAGAGTGATTCGTACTCATTTTATTCTAGTTCACTTTTATTGCCCAGACTGGGGCTTGAACTCAGGGTCTTGTTCTCTGAAGGCTGACTCTCTACCACTTGAGCCACAGCTCCACTTTCAGCTTTTCTGGTAGTTAACTGCACATATATCCTCAGATCTCAGCCTTCTAAGTAAGTAGGATTATAGGCATAGGCCACCAGCTTTGGGATTTAGCTCCATTTTGCAGGGGAGGGGAAGGAACATCAGAGTGATGAGATCATTTCTTCAAAAGTTTTGTTTGTTTATTGGAAATAATCTTTTCATGGCTGCCAAATACTTTTAGCCTGATTAGAAAACGTGTGTTATGTAATTCTAGCATCCAATAAGTATCATTTCTCTGTTTGTTGAAATGTTTGCCCTTTTGACCTCTCACAAAGAACATACTGGGATCTGAAAGGCTAATGGGCACCCATGTATTCACAAGACAGAAATCACACTCTGTACATGGTCAGGGCGTGAGTGCAGAGCTAAATTCCAGCAGCGAACTGGCGATACTGGGATTGACCTGGCTTGAAACAAATCAACAAGGGAGATGAGCGAATGAGTCCCATTTCAAACATGGCACCAGCACCCCCAGCAATGACCTACAAAAGGGCCTTGTTTTGAGTGTCAGAGTTTTCAACCTCCAAAATGAAGTGATTATGAAGCTAATAATTTAAAAATGACAGCCATAATGCAGGGTTTAGAATTGGCAGGAGCCTGGGTCTTGTTCTTATGGCCACTCAAATTTGGGACATGGTTTAAACATTTGCTACTTTGACATATATATGACACATCTATGTCTGTTGACTAAGCACTGGCCAGTAAAATGTTTTTTGTATGTGCATTTTAAGCTTTTAAGCATGTTGCTTTCCCACATAAGCATTGGGCCAATAGATAGATACATAGACACCTGCTGCTGATGAAGAGCTTGCAGTCATACTGAGGAGTTTTATCTTTCCATTCATTTATTGTCTCTTCTTCTTGCAGAGTGTTACCTTTTACATAGCCATTGCACCTTTTACATGTTGCAAGTTTCACTTGGCATGCTTCATAGTCATCTGAAGTGCTGAAAAGTATACAGACACGAGAAAAAGTTACCTTGTAACCTGATACAATACTAGCATTAAGGTCATTTCATTGTATTCTTAATCCCTCTACAAAAGATATACGCCCTTGATGAAATTGTGTCATCAGGAATCTGAACTTTAACAAGGCATTCAATAGTTAGGCAAACTAACAAAACGTAGCACTAGAATTTAAAACTGTCTTTCCCCTTTTTCTACACACAGACACACATACAAGGCTGGGGGTGGGGAGAGAGAGAAAGTGACAGGGCTTTGGGGCCATTTGGGACTGCAGACTTTGGAGTCTTGGCTGCAGGTACAGTTTTCTCTAGGGGCAACAACATCACTTAGGAACATGAGCCCTCTTCCATACTCATGTAAGCAGTAAAGGGGAGAAAATAAAACCATGTTCATGCTGGGCCACAATGAGATAATGTGAACAGATATTTTCCTCATGTGTTTAAGTCACCACCCACTTAGTGGGCTTCTGTTCTTGCAATACTAAGGCTGGATCTCAGGGCTTTGGCTTGCAAGGTAAGTGCTCCACTACTCAAACCACCTCCCCAGTCTGGTACTTTTTTGTAATCTAAATACTGATGTCTCAACCTTGGCCCTCCTGCCATTCTCAGCTGGATGCTGTTGAGTTGTGGAAATTGTCCTGTAGCCGCAGCAGGCTGCTCACTGGATATGTGGTCCAGCATCCACAGAAACCTCATTATTCAGAGAAAACTAGTATCCCATTTGGATAAAGCAAACCAGTTAATATACATGTATATTATATAATATACATGTATAGTATATGCATATACATGTATATTATACAAGATACATGTATATTATACATATATATTATATACAGGGTATGCTATACCCTGAAGAGAAAGAGCCTTGAAATGAACCAAGCCAGAGAACATTTGAACTGAGAAGTTGCATAGAGTTAAAACGTCCAGAATCCTCCAGAGCCTCCTAACGATACTTTCAGCTCTCCCAAAGTTCCATTCGTATGTCTAAGAAGTCAGCCCTGCATAAGCTCCACCAGGGCCACTTCTCAGCTCTCATTTGAAATCCCAAGTAGTGAAAGTTATCATTTGGTTACTTCCAAATATGATATGTTTTTGTGTGCCCGTCCTGGGGCTTGAACTCAGGGCCTGGGCACTATCCCTAAGCTTTTTCTCTCAAGGTTAGCACTCTACCACTGGAGTCACAACACTACTGAGTAGCTTATTGGAGATAAGAGTCTCACGGACTTTCCTGCTAGCTTTGAACCTCGATCCTCAGATCTCAGCCTCCTGAGTAGCTAGGATGACAGGCGTGAGCCACCAGCGCCCAGTGGTAACTTTTCTTTCTTACCTGGAGAGTCTCCTGCAATCACATATCCTTATGTATCTCTGTGTTGATGGACAACCCATAGGGTGGTTGCTAAGATGATTAATGTGGGCTAGGCAATGTTCTTGTGTGCAATTTATCAAGCCTGGAGGGGTTTCTCAATTTGCATCTCAACTCACACTCAGCCTCACAGAGACTGTCCAAGATGTAACAGAGTGTAAGTATTTGATGTGGAAAGGAGCTAGCAAACTCACTTTCAGGAATAAAGTTCCTTCTTACACCCTTCCATCATGCCTTTCAACTCTATTCTGAACTAGAAGACTGGCTCAAGCGAAGGCAAACACAAGATCCACCCATACACCATAGAAAGTTTCTT
This sequence comes from Dipodomys ordii, assembly GCF_000151885.1. NCBI lineage: Eukaryota > Metazoa > Chordata > Mammalia > Rodentia > Heteromyidae > Dipodomys > Dipodomys ordii. Next base: position 1,284,417 of record NW_012267366.1, on the reverse strand, counting down.
CCAGAACTCTTGCCTCCTGCCTATCCTCCCCCCTCTGGTTCTACTGACCTGAAGAGATCCTCTGATGTCATTGCCTTCGTGTGAGTGAGTTGAGAAACAGGATTTATTTGAGAAGAGTTAGCTTCCTTTGGGGGACCCAAAACACCCTCCACAATTAGTGATTTGCACAACCACTATTTATGACTATTAAAAAAATAAATGTGTCATCATTAAAGTTCAAGTAAGAAGAAACACAGACCCAACCTGAATAGATAGAAAAATCACTCCTTAAAAAGTTCTTTATTCCCATTCCAGTGTGTAACATTGATTACCTTTAGTTCAGTTCAGTAGATGTGTTTTCAAACCAAACACATGTGTGGTGTTTCCAACAAATCTTATAAATAGTAGCCAATTTATCTTCACAACCATCCCATGTGATTTGTGTCACAGTTCTTCTCATCCTATTGTGCAAGAAACCTTCAAATGTTCAGTTGTGCAAGGCATGCAGCTAGAAAATAGTGGTGTCGGGAGCTGGATTTATTGAGCAACTTCTAGATATGCTAAGTCCTGGAAGGCAAGCACAAGTGAGGAGCGAGGAGGTTTATGGTGACAGAGCTGTAAATGGTTAAACCTGGCATGAAGGGGTAAGTGGTATGGTAGATGCTTCATAGTTTTCGGTATCTCTGGTCTCTTGCTATTGAACAGGGACTGCCCCTTCCAGGTTGGCTAATTCCTAGAGATGGGAAAACAATTCACCTGGAATTGTTTCATAAGCCGACCGACTGAACCAGGGATGGAAACTGATCACTTCCTTTACTGGACTCCCACAGAGTTCTCCATCTCAGGGTTACTATTCCTCACACTAGTCAGCCCAAGTTAGGTACCAGATAATCCAGCCACCCCCTACATCCCAGGGGTGCGGAGATCATTTAAATAGCCAGTCTCAAGCTGTATGCCCTGCCCCATCCATTTGATCTCATGGAATCCACAATGAAGGCTCTTGTTTTCCTTGCTCCCTCTTGTGGCTGTATTGGATATAGCAGGCATGCTTTCATATCTCAGGGATCATAACAAACCATCTTGTCAGAGGCACTTGTTTCTTGCTCTGTTGGTCTTATCTGATCCCCAAAGTGGCAAAACTTACATCCAGAAACAGTTGCACATAAAAGTTGTTCCTCGGAAGCACTCAGGAAAGGAGCTCAGCTGGACACTGTTTTCAAGACTCTTACAGCTGTGCTGCACTGTACCACAAAGTGCAATTCTGCTATGGTTGGTCCACAACAACTGTTGGGCTCTCTGCTAACGGGGTCTGTGTGACTGTAACAGATAACTTGCATGCTGTTCTGAAACTGAAGCCCAGAGAAATTTATTAGCTTAAATAGTCTTGCTTAGAAATCATTTCCAGCATCCTAAAATTGTTTGCCCTTTCTTTATTTGAAGAGTATTGTGACCTTTTTTTATTTACTTGTGCCAGTCTTGGTACTTGAACTCAGGGCCTAGACACTGTCCCTTAGCGTTCACCTGAGGCTGGTCCACTAGTGCTTCAGTTACTGCTCCACTTTAAGTTTATTTTTCTTTCTGGTTAAATGAGAAAAGAGTCTCAGAGACATTTCTGTCCAGGCTGGCTTCAAACTATCACCCTCAGGTCTCATTCTCCTATTTCAAGTTTAAGCCACTGGAAACTAGCTAAATTTAATTCTTTTATATACAGTAATGGTTGATTTTTTTTTCTTGTGAGTACTAAGTCTGCTTAGAGAGAATTGATCTATCCTGGCTAGTTTATCTCCATTCTTTTAGAGTTTCGTTTGTAGCTTTAAGAGAGCTGTTTATAAACTCAAGTAAGGGCTAGGTGGCTGAGAATGGGGTATCAGAGAAATGGGAAGGTAGGACCACTGGGATTTTAGGAGATCTGTGTTCTTCAGATGGCGGGAAAAGTCACAGTACTTTTCCTATCTGCAGATCCTCTAAAAATAGTGCGAGGCATTGGTAAGGCACTGTGTTGAAATTTGTTGACTGTGAATGGATTGCTTAAGTTAGTCCAGAAGTGGATCATGATCTGGGGTAGAACCATTTTCTCAGAGGTTAGAAAATATTGTTTATCCCCAAGTACCTGACTTGTTCTCTTATTAATGGCTAAGGGCTTTCTTGTCTATTCAGCAGGACAGTTTTGCAATGTCTGGAGACATTTTTAGCTGTTACAGTTTGAGTCATGCTATTGGCATCTAGTACGTAGAGGCCAGGGGTGAGTGTAACATCCCATAATGCACAGGGCAGTGTCCCAGCAAAGAATGAGCTACTTCCAAATGCTCATAGTACCAAGGTTGATTATCATCTAACAGCTGTATTGTTATAAAGGACTCTGTGCTAAAAAATTATATATAATATCTAATATTATATATACCTAATTTATATATAATTATATGAATAGTTATATTTTAGATATATAGTTTTATATATACAGAATGATACACATTACATGATTTAATATCACTATGTTCATAGTTATAACTATATAGTTATAACATACTTATATATTTATAGTGTGGTATATAGTTATTAGTAGTTATATAGCAATAACAACATATGTGGTGATATTATATATACAAATATAATTCAGAGCATTATTCAGCCATAAGGAAGAATGAAATTATTTGCAGAAAAACACATAGAACTAAAGAGTATCTTAAGGGAAATAATCCAAGTTCAGAAAGACTCATTTTCTCTTCCTGAAGAATCTAGACTCTGTGAGTGTTTGTATGTGTAAAACTGCACTGTAGTTCAGAAAGTGTAGGTGATGAGAGAGCAAAATGCATTGTATCTATATATGTAAATGTCATGAGCAAAGCCACTGAAAACTTAAAAAAAATAAGGGCATGAGCCAGTCGCTGGTGGCTCATGACTGTAATCCTAGCTACTCAGGAGGCTGAGATCTGAGGATCAAGGTTTGAAGCCAGCCCACACAAAAAAGTTTATGAGACTCTTATCTTCCAATTAAGCACCAGGAAACCAGAACTGGCACAGTGGCTCAAAGTAGTAGAGCACTAGCCTTGAGTAAAAGATCTCAGGAACAGTACCCAGGCCTTGAGTTCCAGCCCCATGACTGACAAATAAAAATAGGGGCAAAGAGGTTGGAGAAAAGAGAGAGCAACCAAAAAGGCTAATATCATCAAGTGCATAATTATATGCATGTGTGTAGTAACATAGTAACACTTTCTGCAGTTAATATATAATATTAAAAGTACATGAAGAATATTATTATTTAAAATGAAGACTTTTAGTAATTTCTAAATCATCAGTTTTAAGTACTCATTGCCCGTTGTACTTGTTTATTACTATACACATTCTAGCACTTCACTCTTTATGAAGTAGGGAGAAAATTAGAAAAAAAAATCCAGTTCCTCCTGAAATCTACATAAAGGAAAAAGCTTGTGGGTGTGACGACTTACTTCCTGATCAGAAGGATCATGGTTTGTGGCTGGCAAAAGCAAAAAGTTAGTAAGACTTCATCAAAAAAGAATCCCATTACAATGCTGTGCACTGTCATCCTAATTACACAGAAAACATAGGTAGAAAGGTTATGTTCTGAGGCTCAGTGGGTGAAAATGAAAGACACTTAAGTAAAGCAAAAATGGGGTGGAGACATGGCTCAGTGAATACAGCGTCTGCCTGGAAGTGAAAGACCCTGCTATGAAACCTCAGTACTGCATCAAGAAGTAAGAAGAGGAGGAGGGTCGATGAGGAAGAGAAAGAAGGAGATGGAAGGAGGAGAAAGAAGAGGAGAATGGTGAGGAGGAAGTGGAGGAGAAGGAGGAAGAGGAAGGAGAAGGAGGAGGAGGCAGAGGAAGGAGAAGAAGGAAGAGGAAAGGGAGAAGACAGAGAAAAAGAAAGAAAAGAAAAGAAAAGAAAAGAAAGAGAGAAAGAGAGAGAGAGGGAGGGAAGGAGGGAGGAAGGAAGGAAGGAAAGAAAGAAAGAAAAAGAAGAGAAAGAGAGAGGAGGAAAGCTATTCAAGGTCTCTTGTCTTGGTAATTGATTTTTGGGCGTACAATTTGTGTTACTCTTCTCTTGAGATATATTTTATTGTGAGATACTGAACAAGCAAATGGAAATGCAATTTAAGATCTCAGAGTCCCTTTTCATTGTTTGATTTTTACTAGGTTTTGGAATCATAAAACACAAGATGATGACCTGATAGTTCCAAATTAGAAGACTATAATGACCATTTTGCTCAATAGATCTCCAAGATCAAGAAGCTACTTCCGTATATGAATTCGACACCAAAAGTCACTTGTACAGTTTGGAACATACAGAAATTATAAGAGAGAATGTTGTGTGTCTTTTAAAATAAATGATGAGTAAATATATACACGGAGACAGATCCTTTTCTGTCACAAAGGATACCAGCATTGTTGCTAGTGGCTACACCTTTAAAATGGCATCATTAGTCCTACAGTTCTCAAAGTGTTCTAAGGAACCCTTGGGGATTTCTTATTCTTGTGATTTCCTGGAAGTTCAAATTGGTTTTATAACATGAGGATATTATTAAGTGGCATGTGTGATGTCACTCTTCTCTCAGGAGTACATAGTCGAATTTTCCAGAGTGTGTGAGGTGTGTGATGGTGTTCGTTTGTGTTTTGTGTTTTAAAATCTTGTCAGTGAAGCACCATGGCTCAAGCATCCTAGCTATATAGAAGACTGAGATCTGAGTATCAGGGTTAGAAACCAGCAAGTCTGTGAGACTCTTGTCTCCAATGAACTACCAAAGAGCCTGAAATGGAGCTATGGCTCAAGTGGTAGAGCACCAGCCTGACGTGAAAAAGCTAAGGAACAGTGTCTAGGCTCTGAGTTCTATCCCTAGTATTGCTGTATGCACACATGCACATGTGCACACACACAAACACACACATACACACAAACACACACTAACTTTTCAGTTTTAACTGCTAATTCAATCAATAACAGTAGTTAAACCCCACATAAACACAAGCTCCTGAAGCCTTCAATAATTTGTGAAAAATATGAAGGGGCCCTGAGGTAGGGACATTATGTAAACTATTGCTTTACTAACTATAGAGAAAAGGAGTCCGGTGCAATACAAGGTCATATACCTAGGCTGTAGTATGAGCTAGCTCCATCTTTTATTGCTTTGTAGATACCAGGGAATCAAGACGCACTAAGATTCTGTGCTAAAGTTGGAAAGAACCAGCATCCATCATTTCTGAGTTTTTGTTTCAAATCTAAAGTGGATTTGGAGTTTAAAACAAATCTTGGTGCTTTTAACATTTGAGTTGGGATCATTTGTTATTGGTGGGCTCTCCTGTGCACATTTAGCAACATCTCTGGTCCTCTCCCCACTTGGTGCCAAGAGCAACTTGCAGTTGTTACAACCCAAATGCCTCAAGACATTGCCAACTGTCTCCTTCATCGCAAATTGTCCAGTAGAGAGCCAGCATATCTTCAGGCAGATTCTCTGTTGCTGCAACAGAACATTTCTGCTTACATCTCATTGTCCAGAATTTTGTTGCATAGCCTTTCTTAACTGTAAACAGAATGGGTATCATAATATTTATTCTAGGTAGGTGATACCAGCTGAAATAGGATGTTCTATTTCCGTGGCAGAGGAGAACAAATATTTGGGGCCAGCTCCAAGTTTCTATCAGGCATGAAAAGAGTCTATGCCTGCAATATTTGTGATAACGCATTGTGCCAACTCTAGAAGAACAAAACAAGCCCTTCAAGTTTACTGATGTATTCAAGGTATGGAAATTTGGAGGCGCTTCCATTGAGAACGTTCTAATTGCCAATTTTATTTCTGTGAAAAACCCCATTATGTTCTTATTTGAGAGAGTTCATGCTATCTTCAATAGTTATTATACAGTCAACATTCCAATAGCAGCAGCAAATGTGAGAAATAATTGTACAACTCTTCGCTTTATCACAGTTATATTTCTATATAGAAATAGAGTTTCTATGAATATTTTCCCCAAAACAAATTATTTACAGCTTTTATTAAGGCTTTCTCATCTCTTTTTGACAGGAATATTCACACACACACACACACACACACACGCACGCACACAAGATCTTTGTCTCTTTCATAAAGTTAGCATGGTCTGAAGGAGATCCTCCCAGAAGCAGGGACTGAGAGGGGGTGGAGAAGGGAATGGTACAATAGGGAGCAAATGTCGTCCACTTAGACAATAGGCTACCATCTCATTAGAGAGTCTTACAAGCCAATTCACAAGAGGCATGAGAATTAGCTCCTTTGAAGGACAAGGACATTGAGACCTTTCCCATTCAACTCCCATGTACTGTTGAGTCAGGGCTACATCTTTGGCAACTTTTGGCCTGCCTTGTCTTCTCTAGCCAAGAGGAGGCCTGAAGGCAGAGAGCTGCATGTGTATCTAGTAGGTGAACTGGCATGGTGCCTTCTGAGAGGATGGGATGGGTCCCAAAAATAGTGTCCGTCTGTCTCCAGCACACACACTGGCTGCTTGCTGCAGATCATAAAAAGCTGGCGCAACACACTTCCTGTCCACTCCCTTGTGAGATTATTGAAGGTGCATAAACAAAGAAAGGCTGCTTGAAGTAGGGCCTTAAAGAAGAATCTGGAGCTGGACACCAGTGGCTCACACCTGTAATCCTACCTACTCAGGAGGCTGAGATCTGAGCCTCGTAGTTCAAAGCCAGCCTGGGCAGGAAAGTCCGTGAGACTCTTATCTCCAATAAACCACCAGAAAACCAGAAGTGGTGCTATGACTGAAAATAGTAAAGTGCTAGTGTTGAGCAAATGAACTCAGGGACAGCGCTCAGGCTCTGAGTTCAAGCCTCATGACTGATCAACAAACAGCAATAACAAAAAAAATGTGGTAATGTGCATGGCAGGAGGGGAGGAAGGGGAAGACGTGCTGAGTGAATTTCCTCAGCAAGGTGATCAGGAGGGCATTGATGTCGAGCAAATGATGAAGCTGCCTGGAAGCACCATAGCCATTGAGGTTTCAATTCCAGCTCAAACAAGCTCTTCAGAGCAACAGTGGGAAATTGAAGTGTCTGCTGTTTTGCTCGAATAAATCACAGCTTCAGCCTCTGTCAGCTATTAATCAGGGCCATCTTTGAACCATCCTTAACCATCACATGGAAGCCACATTGTTGTTGATGAGCATATGCCACACAGCTCCAGAGTCTGCGTCTGCCCCAACACAGATGCACATGGGGATAAAAGAAAATGGCTGGCGGTGGAACATAGAGAAACAATATGGTGACTTGAAAAGGGCAGATGCTCGGAACACTTCCTTGTACAAGCTGTTGACCATTGCCGAGAAAAAGGCTCAAGGTGAGCTATGGTGGCCTGCAGATTACAGCAGGAAGCCTTATGAATTTGAGCGCAAGTGAAGCAAACAGCCTCGTGTAAGATCAAGGGCTCCTCCTTACTTACCAGTTGAAGCCACATTGTGTACACAACACTCTTCAAATGAGCCCTTCTATTCCCCTAAGGAAATAATCTGGCTTTCTGCAAGTGAACAGAAGTGAATCTTGACAGCCAGTGTTGACTGTCAAGGAGAACAGGCTAAAGAGATAAAGACTTCTATGGGCAATGGAGTCGATGAGGTGAAACACATCAGAGGTCTGTGAGCAGAAGGATGGTAAAATTCGAGTTGTATTTCAGGCCAGTGGAGGTCATGGTGGCCAGGAACTACAGATAAGGCCCTTGTGACTCATAATTTGTTTACCCTCCCTCATGGCCATGTTAAGTAGAAAAATCTCCAATATATGGCTAAAAAGAACACTAGTAACATTTAGGGGAACTATGGGGAAATAGGAAAGATGAAAACTACATAGCATCAATATATAAAAGTATACCTAGATAATACTGGACATGTGTCCCATGCCGTGGACAGTAAATAGGAAGCTATTCATACTTGTAAAGTAGCAATTGCAGCCACAATGAGCTGTATTATAAAGGTTAAATGTGCATACTAGATTTAAAAACAAACAGGAAGAAAAGTAAACGCTATCATTGGTAATTTTTATTCATCTTGTATGATAAAAATGCTAGTATTTCAGTAAAACTAAACAGAATATAGTTAAAAATGAATTTCAGCTGTTTCTTTTTTCTTTCTTTAATTTTGCCAGTCATGGGGCTTAAACACAAGGCCTGGGCGCTGTCCCTGAGCCTCTTTGTGCTCATAGCTGGTGCTCTACTACTTCAGCCACAGCGCCACTTGGGCTTTTTTTTCTGGGTAGTTTATTGGAGATAAGAGTTTCACAGGCTTTGATGCCTGGGCTGGCTTCAAACTGTGCTCCTCCTCAAGATCTTGAGGAGGAGCACAGTTTGGGGCTAGATCCAGAGGTCTCAGTCGGGAGCTACATCATTAGCCTCCATGTGAGGATGCAAAGATGTGCTGTAAGCTGGAGAGAGTGGAATCTATAGTAACATCCTTTGCTGCTGAGGAGCAAATCACCAGGAAGTGTATTAAGCACCTTATATTGGTGTTATCTATTTAAGTCTCCTGAGGGCACATGTGAAGTGAGTAGGATCTCCATTTTAGGGATCAAATAAACTGTGGCTCACTGGGTCAAGCTATGGCAGTTATGTGTGTGAGGGGGGGGGGATTTGAATCTCAGTCTGGTGACCTCACTGACTTAGAAGTACTTTACCTGCCACAGAGACAAGAATTGTCACCACTTAAGTTCAAGGCTCTGTACTCTAGATCAGGCCACTTACCTGCTTTTTGGTCTTGACCATTTCAATCAAGCCCCCAACCCCTACCCACCCCCCAATAACAGCGATGTTTTCAAGCTTTCCACATTGATTCTCTTACCTTCAGGATACATTACACTCTTCCACTCATTTTCAGGGTCAAGGAATTGACTCAGACTCAACACAATTTTGTCCATGATGCACACTTTCCTTTGGGCTAAGTATAATAAGAATCACAAAAGTACAAGATGTTATATGTTAGTGACTTATGAGTCAAAATGTAGCTTGAGGACAGAAGTGCTGGTGTTCACCTGTAAATAGACGTTTCTAGGACTCTGATTTGCTTGGACAGCAGGGACCCTTGATCATTTTGGGAAAAGCACCTTAATATGGTTTACATAATTATCAAAGCAACATTAAGTATTTTTTGAAATGAGAAGAGTTTACTTTGGGTATTAAATAGTACGAGTTTATTTTTTTACTTTAAGTCTGCAAATGATCAATTCCTTGGAAAAAGGGGGTCTATTTTCTATCTTTTTCTATTCCTCCCTCAGTCATAGACAATCTATAGCAGGTTTGGATAGTTGTAGCTTAATGAAACTGTCTTTGAAGCGCCACCTAGTGGGAATGAAGTATATATTACACAATTTATTGTTTGTTTTTTTTAAAGAAAATTTTATTGACAAGGTGATATACAGAGGGGTTAGTTACATAAGTAAGGTAGTGATTACATTTCTTTTCTTTTTTGTGGGGGGTCCAGTCATGGGACCTGAACTCTGGGCCTGGGTGCTGTCCTTCAGCTCTTCAGCTCAAGGCTAGCGCTCTACCACTTGAGCCACAGCGCCACTTCCGGCTTTTATTCTTTTTGCTTATGTGGTGCTGAGGAATCGAACCCAGGGCCTTGAGCATGCAAGGCAAGCGCTCTACCACCGAGCCACCTTCCCAGCCCCCGTGATTACATTTCTTATCTAACTTGTTACCCCTTCCCTCATTTTTCTCCCTCTTTCCCTCCCCCCATCCCCTTCCCAAGTTGTACAGATCAGTACAATCTGTCCCGAAACGGATGAACCCAGATATCTAAGTTTAAAAAATGAAAGGTCAACTCCCTTCTGAAGGCAGCCTTCCTTATAGTGACTCAGAAACCCAGGTTTCTCCACCTTACAGTTCAGCCAGCCTTCAGGACAGAGATGAGCACATTTTGGGTACAAAGCCAGATCGGGAATGTTTTAGTCTTTCAGGACCACCTGGTTTCTGTGGAAACTACTCAGTTCTGTTATTGTAGTGTGAAAGCAGCAGAGCTTCTCAATCAGGAAAGCCCAACTGTGCTTCTTGTATCAAAGATATTGATATTGTTGATTCAATGATCACTCATAGAACAGTAAGTTAGAATACTGTGCTATACACACACATGTATACATATGAACACACATACATATATCCGTTTAATGATTGTGACCCCCAAGCAATGGTCTGCATTTTAGACAACAATGACATGTACAGGTAATATAACTTGAGGCTCAAAGCTTGGGTAGTTTTGGTTACAATCAATTTTAAAGCAACAAATTAGAAATGCTTGAGTTCCATATCTGTTTCAGTTCAGCTTTAAGAATAACTATAAAAGGAATCTTTACCACTGAGTTAAACTGACGATGGAAAGTGTAACAGGAAAGAAAGGAAAAGGCTTGAAGAGCGGTAGTGATAGCCTTAAGCAAAATTTTCATTACATATTGTTTTTAACATTGCCAGGAGGGGGCGCAAGAGTCCACACTAAAAATATATTAAAAGTTCATGGTTACAACTATCACTTGCAGAAAACACAGTGTATATGGACATACACATACATAGAGAGACAATGAGAGACAATGAGAGAGAGAGAGAGAGAGAGAGAGAGAGATTCAGACCCGGGGCTTGAACTTGAACTCAGGGCCTGGGTACTATACCTGCACTGTTTGTTTTTTTTTGTGGGGTTTTTGTTGTTTTTTGTTTTTCGTTTTTGTTTTTGCTTAAGCCTAGCACTGTACCTTTTCCCCATTTTTTAAAGGATTTTGTATTGATTCTATTACATATGACAAAACTATAGTTTTATAATAGATTAGAAAGAAAGCAAATGTGATCTTTCAAGACAAGTCATTTGAAAAACATTGCTCTAGAGTGTGATTTGTAGACTTCTTTTAGTCCCACAAAGTCTACATGATAGGGGACAACTCAGAATTCAGAAAAATTCAGCTCAGAGTGTAATAGTCTGAAAGCCGATGACAGTCCGTGCTTGTTCATAGTACTGAGATATGACCTGGTTTGACTAAGAAAAGTACAAGAAAAGTACAATGTAACATCAGAAGCACATATGTTTCTTGGTCTAATCATGGTTTTCTTCAGAGACAATATCTTCCAATAGAAAATCTAGAATGTCAATCACCCCACTAATAATTTGATTATATATATATATATATATATATATATATATGTATGTATTCCTTTTCATTACTGGTTGTGTTTCAGTAATATTTTGATAATTTAAGCTGTTAAGCTCAGACCTGTGTATGGGAAGCCTAAGTGTTCCTGGTTATTTGTTTACTTATTTGCTTAGAGATCTGGGAGAGAGCTCCAATGCTCAATAGCAGCTTTTGCTTTGAGAAACCTGGCCTACTTGACCCCTAATCATGTATGGACATAAAACCATTAAGAGTTCAAGATTCGGGTCCTGTTGCATGCAAACCTTGCTCAAAGTGCTTCAGATCTAGGTGGGTTAGAGAAGTATATTCTCTAGAAGTCTTGAAATCCACCTCCTCATTATCCTCTTCAAAATATTCAAAGAATTCCCATTGCTGGCATTTTAGAGATGAAAAGGATAGGCACCTTCTGTATGCTTTTCTCAGGGAGGAAACCCTGTGGTTTCTGCTATGCAACTCTCCTTGCAGCGCACAGCAGTGAAATGTGAGAGACAGCACGTCAGCGAGTCTGAGGAACACAGAACAAGAGCCAGCCACGAGCTGCCCCTTCCTACGAGGGTTTCATCTCCCTCCATGCTGACAGGCTAGCAAACATTTTATGTAAATGTTCTACAGGAAGGAACCATATTCTTTGTCTATGTAGATTCATTTGCTTAATAAATAGCTTTAAAAAATAAATAGCTTGGGGTGGGGTGGGGAGAGAACAGTGGCTCACGCCTGTAATCCTAGCTACTCAGAAGGTTGAGATCTGAAGATTGTAGTTCAAAGCCAACCAGGGTAGAAAAGTCCATGAGACTCTTATCTCCAATTGACCAGCAAGGCTGAAAGTAGAACTCAATTTGGCTCAGTTTGGTAGAGCCAGCCTTGAGTGCTCTACTGAAGTGGGGACAACACCCAGTTCCTGAGTTCAACCTGGAATGAAGGAGTGAACAAACCAACCAATCGCGTGTTGGGGGGCTGTGTGGCATTCCACAACACTTTGATGTCTCTAGGTTAACACTGGGTCTTCCCAGCAGCAGATGTTGTGATGAGAATTTGCATACAAGGAGTTTAATTGGAGGTGATCCCAAGATGCTCTGCTCCCAGGCGTCCATATTCCTTCAGCTGGGAATATCTCCGTTAGAGCAAGTGAGTCTCAAGATGGCTTCGTTTGCTTTTTCTGAATGCAGAAACAATCTCAGAAGAAAAGAGGCTACAGAAGCTGGGGAGTGGAGGGTCAGTGATTGAATTTGTACCACCACTGCTTATGTTGAGCCCAGAGCAGAAACCCGAGGCAATGTGAAAGCACATCACTTCCTTGTTCATTGGTGCACTGCGAATTTATGAAACCCTCCTGGCCCTTGCACATTGTTATCCTTTCCTTTTTTTTTTTTTGACTCTCAGACTCCTTACACACAAATCCTATCTATCTCACTATCTACTTCTCTCATGTTGAGATATGTACTCAGAAGGATTTTAAAATATGGACTTTAATTACTCTGGAAATGCCCATACTAGAAAAGGTGAGCTTTCCATTTTCCATTCCTTTTCTGAGCCACAGTGCTGTCAAAATGAGTCCTTTGCAAGCTGCAGGTTGGTGAGCCTGGGTAATATCAATCTCTGTGTAGTTACTAACAACAAGGGTAAATACAGCCTGACATGGACGAATTATTCTCAAGCAGATATTTCCCTCTGTAAAATTTGGTCATTATAAACAAAGAATTGACAGATTTTTTTTTCTGAACAATAAGTGGTGAATAACCGATGTCCTTCAGGGCTTCCTTCCTCGCATCTTTTTGGAGGGAGCATTTACCTTGAACTAAACAATGAAAGATAAATAGGCTAGATTTGTTTGGTGAGAATGTTGCTCAATCATTAAACTGTAGAATGAGTCTGTGCAGTCACATGACAGGAAGTAGGGGGCAGTGCACACAGGATTAAATTGGAAGTTGGGAGCTCTGCTTTCTGGTCTTGCATTCCTTATGGATCAAATGATCTTTAAAAGTCCATTCACTGATAGATGTCTGTGCCCTTTTCTCCCTGGGAAGGCTCCTGTGTCAAGTAGTGAGTTGAAAGAGGTCTGAGATCGTAGACAATCTGTAGCATCTCAAAATTTCTGCTCACCCATGCCTGGACAAAGGGTGCATGCGGCATTGCGAGTACCTGTGAAGCCGGGTATGTGGTTGAGATAGGCGACACCAGTGGTGGTTTGCATCTGGCACGGCTTTGCTCCCCAGGAAACATCAACATGGCGAAACATTTTTTGTTTTCTTTCTTTTTATTTATGTCCAAGACCGGGGCTCAAACTTGGTACTCAACACTTTTATTCATTAGCTAGCCCTCTACCAACTGAGCCATGCCTCTGACCCCTGGAAACATTTTTGGTTGTCAAGGCTGGGGTCAGTGGAGTGAGTGCTAGTGGCATCTTGTAGCAGCCAGTGTGCAGGCCTCTCCAGCCTCAAGTGAGTGTCATTGGTCCTGTCATTAGAAATAAGCTAACACATTGACCAAAGTAATGAGTCAAACTTATAGAGAGTTATATATGTATTTATTTTGCTTCCATAGCAGTCTAGACCAGGATAGGACTGTGGGAATGGGAGAAATACGTACATCGAAGGCTAGATTTAGCTCTGCTCCATGATAAAAGGTCAAATGATGGTATTCTTTCTTACTCTTGACATATGACTTCCATGGCCGAACATGCCACCTCCATTCCGTGCAGCTGGAATAGGAAGATGGTGTGGGGGAGCATGTATAAGTGGATTATGAGCCAAATCTCACAAAAACACCTACTTCATCTTCCTCATCTTCTTCTATCCTAGAAATGAGTCAGTGCTTACACCTAACCCCAAGGCAGGTGGGAACAAAAGACTAATTCTTCACTGACAAAAGAAGAAAACAACTCTTTTGAGGACTATTCGGCAATCTCTGCTCTACTGAATAACTGTGTCACCTCTTTTATGAAAATAATGAGTGATAATATCCCCACTTACTGAGCACTTATATATTTTATGAATTTGCGTATTCTCTTTCTACTCTAATGGAGTACATCCTGGTATTATTTCCATTTTACATTTCAGGAAACTTAGGCATAAGAGGTTAGATAATTTCTCTGGAGCACATAACTAGTAAGTATCAGAGACCTAAATTATGAACATTGAAGCAGGAAGTGTTAATGCTAAAATCCAAGCCTTCTCCATTATACCTTCATGCTAATTGTTCTTTAATACTCTAGTTTTGACTCTTTCTACTGAACTCAGATATGCCTTTCCATAGCTCTCATGTCACTTAATGGTTCTATTTTTGCCACTGGAGAGAAACAAGTCAATGTAATTTAGAATCTCTAACACAGGGAAGTAGAGGCATGGGTAGAAGTCAGGATGATGATTGCAGGGGTGGGAAAAGCATATGTAAAATAGGTGGTGTTCACGGGACAATTCAACAGTCTAACTGGTATGATTCTCTAGCCATTATTGCAAATAAGAAGACAAGAAGAAAATTGTGTTACTTTGTGGATGATTAAGTGAAACAGATAAGGACAGTTTCAGATTTGACAATGACAGGCTGAAGTGTTCAGGGGAGGGATATTTATTTTCAGGATGACGTCAAGCTAACCTCATGATCTTAGAATTTAGGAGAAAGAGAAGTAGTGCATTTGGACATTATCTTCCTACACATGATAACTGAACCTTTGGATGCACATATGATTCATGATCTTTCATAATACAGAAAAGCAGAAACAGGGATCGCCATATTAATTTCATACGAAGAACTTGATAGTCTATGCCTACTCAATGACAATTTTAACAGGAAAGTTACCATTTCCCCTTGACAATTCCATATTTAAGGCAGTCTGACAATACACTGGTTCATGGAACATTTTGTTTTTGCCTCAATAATCCTCATTGCTTCCCTGTTTCTTTTCTTTTTTTTTCTCTCTTCTTCAGTATTGAAGTTTCAACTCAGGGCCTTGCACTCACTTGGTTGGTAGCCTACGATTTGAGCCATGCCTCCAGCTTGGCCTTTTGCTGTTTAATTTAGAAATGGAATCTCATGGACTTTTCTGCTCAGATTGGTCTCAAGTCATAATCCTCCAAATTTCAGCCTCTTGAGCAGATAGGGTTACAGATGTTAGCCACTGGTGCCTGGTTAACCTTGATTTCTTGTGTATAGAAGTACCAGGAAAATGTCAAGGTTTGAATAGGAAGGTCAGTGTTAGAGAGCTTCTCTAGTATATCAAAGAACCTGCTTTCCATCCCCAGCATCACAGCAAAAAGAAAGGAAAGGAGAAAGGAAGATAGAATAGAAGGAAGGAAGAAAGGAAGGAGAGGGAGGAAGAAAAAGAAAAGAAAATAGAAGAAATATTAGTACAATTTCATAGAGCACATAAGAGTTTGAGATAAACCTCAGCTAAATTTTAGAGACTTTGGTGCAAATTGTTTACTGCTTCTGAAGAGGACAGATTTCTTCTATTACTAATTTGTATGAATCACTTTGTAATAAACAAGATGATTCTGTGCCCACGACAATGACACATTTAGTTCTTTTAATGCAAAATATGGTTTAAAAGAAAAATAAATAAATATGAAACATTTAGATGTACTTTAAAATGTAAAATTCTTCATAGCCTATAGCTTTTTAGTCCATTTCAGTAATTTGGCCATTGTTTAGTCCATTTTAAGTCCATATTTTAATCCATTTCAGAAAATTGATTACTGAGGAGTTGTCTTATTTTTTTTGTCGGTTGTGGGGCTTGAACTCAGGGCTTGGGCACTGTCCCTGAGCCTCTTGTACTCAAGGCTAGCGCTCTACCACTTGAGCTACAGCACCACTTCCAGCTTTTGAGTGATTAATTGGAGATAAGAGTCTCACAGGGACTTTTCTGCCTAGGCTGGCTTCAAACCACAGTCCTCAGATGTCAGCTTCCTGAGTAGCTGGGATTACAGGTATGAGCTAGTGGTGCCTAGCTTGAAGAGAGCAGGTAGGAATCTTTAACTCCTGTTTCCTGTATGAGAAGCAGGAAATGTTTCTCCTTTTCTATTTCTTCCTGTGTCAACCTTGTTTCACTAAAATAAATTCTTGTTAAACAAACAAAATTGAGTGAGGAGGGATCTTTTTATGTCCCCAAAAGTATAAAACATATAGCTGTTACCTAACTGATAATATGAAGAAACCAAAATCATGATACCTAATCTGACATTGTGATTGACAGGAGCCAGGAAATCACTGCACCAGGAGGTAGCTTTCCATCTTGATGAATGTATTAGTAAAAGGCATGGGACTGACTTCAAAAAGTTCTCTGTACCCTCAGTGATAAATACATGTCATTTTCTTTCTGAGAAAAATGTGGGCCTGGCTCTTAAGGGAATCATAATAGACCTGGGCAAAACCAATGAAGAGCCAGGACTGATGATTCACCCTTGTAATTCTAGCTTCAACAGGAGGTTGAGATTTGAGGAGCTATATTTAAAGCCAGCCTGGGCAGGAAAGGTTGTGAGACTCTATTTCCAATTAATCACACACCTGCAAAAAGCTGCATATAGAGCTGTGGCTCAAATGGTAGTGAAAAAAGCTAAGGGTCAATGTCCAGGCCCCAAGTTCAAGCCCTGGTACTGGACACGTGCGCGCGCGCGCACACACACACACACACACACACACACACACACACACACAAAATCTCTGTAGGATAACCTGGATACTATTTTTTATTTCAAGTCTGTGGCCAACATTACTAATTGATCTCAATGTGCTTCTGTGGAGTTCGCATATAGCCTTGTCTTTTCAATGCTATTTTCCAGGCAGCCATGGTTTGCCGCATTTCTCTGTGAAAGGAAATCCATTTTTCATCCCAGAGTAGATACCTATGCGGCTGCTATGGGAAAATTCCTAGAGAAAATTCCTAGAGGTGGGAATGTGTGAGTGAATTTGTGTGTGTGTGTGTGTGTGTGTGTGTGTGTGTGTGTGTGAGATGAGGAAAAAAGGAAGAACACAATATTAAGGAGCTTCATGTTAAATGCTAATTGCCAAGAACTTTGGAAAGTGAGTGGGTCAAATTAAGTAGATATAGAAAATTACAAATAGTACCTCTGAGCTCCAGTGATAAGAATGGAGCATTGTTCTCTATGTTAGATGAGAAAGGACGATACACATCAAATAGGACTAAAATGGGGTAATATACCAGATTATAGGCCACTGAGGCACAAATGAAAGCAATTTGGGAGGGAGTGGATACTAGACCAAGAGCATGGCTATGTAAATGGTACAGAGATTCAGTGGAAAGTTGGTAGCATCAAGGCAAGTGATGGCATAAAGACAAAAGTCTCAGTCCAAGACTCCATTTACAATGTAAAAGAGTAACATAGTCCTAGGTTAGTCAGCAATGGCAAATTTGGTAGGCTGTTCCTTCCTACTTAACTCTGATCTCCTTGAAAGTGCTCTTGAGTACTATTCTTTGAAGTTTCAGCTCACTTGAGCATGCATCCTGGCTCCCATTTCATGCAGGAATGTATGGATAGGTAGGTTGGAACAAATTTAAGAACAGAATCTTGTGAGGATTTTTGTTGTTGGTTATTCATTTGTGTATTTTTTTCTGGACATTCCTAGAGGAGGGAATGAGGATTTAGGATTTAGAACATGTTGAGTTTTTCAGCAATTATAAGCTATTTTAATATACATGGGTCCTAAACCCCAGGTAAAAGCACAGCATTGGAGATGTAGCTGGGAAGCAATAATCAAGTGGATTTTATGGCTATATCCTTGGAGTTCAGAGGCTAGCACAGAATGGTTTATACATATATAATTATATATGGCTATGAATGGCTTTATATATGCTGTATGTGTATGATACAAATATATGGGTGTGTATACAGTGTAGGTATATATGTAGTGGGTGTATGTGCATGTGTATATATATATATATATATACACATATATATATATATAGAGAGAGAGAGAGAGAGAGAGAAAGCTTGTATATGTACATATATATATATATATGTATTTTTTTGAGACAGGGCAGGATTACCTAGCCCAAACTGGTCTTAAACTTGTGCTCTTCTTGGGCTGGGAAAGTGGCTCAGTGGTAGAGTGCTTGCCTTGCATACATGAGGCCCTGAGTTCGATTCCTCAGCACCACATATGCAAAAAGAAAAAAAGCCGGAAGTGATGCTGTGGCTCAAGTGGTAGAGCAGTAGCCTTGAGCTGAAGAGCTGAGGGACAGTGCCCAGGCCCAGCGTTCAGGCCCCATGACCGGACCCCCCCCCCAAAAAAAACTTGTGCTCTTCTTACCTCAGCCTTCTTAGTGCTGAGATTACAGTTTGCAGCACCCCATCTGCCTCTGATTAGTACCACTTTGTTGAATACGTGTATCAGCATATATTTGTGTAAATGAAGAAAAGGATAATTTTCCATTTCATTGGAGTGTGAAGAAAACTGATATTTTATATGTCTGTGTATCAGTTAGCAATTTACAAATAACAAGCCATCCCTAATCTCAATGGCTTCTAACAATAAACATTTATTTTTGCTCACATTATCTGTGAGTCATCTGAGTAGATTTTCTGGACTTGACTGGGATGTCTTACATGCACAGTCAGCTGTGGAGACTGGGTTGCTTCTACCAATCTTAGCTACTATGTTTGGAAATTTGGTTTCTAATCATCCATCCATCTCTCCTTGGATTTTCTCCTTGTGTTTGCAAGGATCCATGTAAAAGAAACATTCTTGATCTCCTAATGTCTCGACTCAAAACCAAAGTACCATCAGCTTTTGCCACTCTCTATTATTCAAAGCAATGTACAAAGCCAGATTCAGGGGTTAGAAGACCAGAACTAACTCTTGATGAGAACATTCACGAAGTTACATTTCACATTTCAAAAGGTGTGGCTATAGAGACTATATACATATACATATATATATATATATATATATAATGCATTCAATATAGAGACTAGATGGATATACTATCAATGAAATATGGCTAGAATGTTTTCCAGGACATTTTGTTACAGTTAATTAGTGATAAACTAATCTTAAAAGTCTAAGGTAGTCCCTTCTCTTTTATTTTTCCTTTCAAGAATTTTAATGAGCTAGTTACTGGTGACTCATACTTGTAATCCGAGCTATTCCAGAGGCTGAGATTTGAAGATTATAGATCTGAGCTAGCCAAACAAAAAAATATCTTTGAGATTCTATCTCCAATTAACCAGCAAAAAAAGCTGGACTAGGTGTGGCTAGTCATTTGTGAGCACT
This sequence comes from Dipodomys ordii, assembly GCF_000151885.1. Lineage (NCBI taxonomy): Eukaryota > Metazoa > Chordata > Mammalia > Rodentia > Heteromyidae > Dipodomys > Dipodomys ordii. Next base: position 1,265,061 of record NW_012267366.1, on the reverse strand, counting down.
ATTGCTGAGCAAGATCAATAGGTCTTCCATTTAAGCCTTGGTACCAGCCTAAAAATTTAATGAAAAAATGTTTAATTTCTATAACTGTATTTTTTTACCAATGTGTACTAAGTGTGCGAAGCAAAATGCTTGCCAGACTAATCACTTTATAGGTTAAATATTACCAGAACTATACTCTGTGTATCCTAACCATTTTGATGTCATGGCATATAGAGAAAATAATTGGAAGTGGTAGACACCAGGTTTAAAGAACAAGCAGCTTGTGCTTCAGGGGAGTATCCTTGGGGGATTCTGGCTTCTCTAGATCCCTTTGAGATGGTCTGGGAAATGAACTGGTTATTATCTCCACATATCTGTAGTTTGCTTGTGGGATGGACCAGATAGAATATTCTGGACATTGCAGATGATGTACAAGACAATGTTTCTGTCTCATTGGGGGACATCTACTGCAAGATAAAGAAGAAAGCTCTAGTCACTTCTGGATTTATAAGTATCACACAAATGTCTTCTTCCTCTGTTTCATTCATTGCATTAGGCAGCAAAATCTTCCACTGAAGCATGGGAAAAAGTAAATTTATTCAAGAATCCTTGGCAATATGATAGGAGGCAAGTATTACCCATTCAGAAATCAACTGATGTGCTTACTCTTCTACTTTTGTATTGCTTTAAACATATGTTTCCTGTAATGCATTTGTTACTAATTATTTACTACTTTACTTGGACGTTGCTGCATAGTAAGTTGCTGCAAAACTCACTGGCTTAATGAGGGTCAAAAACCATTTCTAGAAAGAGCCAGATAGCAAATATTTTCTGCCTTGTAACTACAATTTGGCTTTTATATAATTTGCATGTGTCACAATATATTCTTCGAATTGTTTGCTAGTAGATGCTGAATTTATGCTGCAGACCATAATGTCTAACCTTCTGGCTTAAAATAAATATCATGATCACTCAATAGCCATTACATTGGTTTGAGGTAGGTGATGGAAGCTTGGGTCATATGACTTTGATTAAGGTTCACACTCAGGTAGAGGTCAACTGCTTCTCTGTGTGTTCATGCTGAGATCCCCATGGAGTTGGTGGCAGCTCTCTTAGGGAGGATCAGCATGGATTAGGCACGGAGATCTGAGGAAAAAGCCCAGCCACTGAAGTGCATCAGTGGCATCATATTAGTTATCACTGCATCAGCTAGAGTAAATTACAAGTTCAGAACCACAAATAGGTCGGGCAATATCCTCCTTAGGGAGAGGAACCATTTGGGTGTGACTTTACGGAACTATGAAATAACAAGACCATTAATACCATCTTATCATCTGTGCTTCCCCTTTTCTTTATCGAAAGATGGGATGAGTTGTTGCTTATTTTTCCTCTAACTTTCTTTGATATAGAAAAGAAAGTAGAAAAAAAAACAAGTCTATCTTCAATTCTTGCCAGTAGCTTTCGATGACTATTACCCTTAGTCATTCACAGGAAAATGTCATTTATAATTTGTCCCTCCTTTGATATCTCTTGTACAGGAAGGCACACATTACATGTCCTTCATTGGACATTCCATGGCTTAATCTGATACACTAAAGGTCAACTGAGTATTTTCTTTGAGCAAATTTTAAGCCATCAACTGCTGCCTGTGAATATTCTTTGTTTGATGTCTGGAGGTTCTTTGTTACCCAAGAGGCCCTCTTGTTCTGAACATAGGGATGTGAGAGGAGTTATTCCTGGAAGCGAGGCCTAGGAAACCACTGGACCTTTTCCTGACAATGGCTGTACCCACGTCACTGAGTGAGGACTGTTTCTCATAGCTTTGCTTGCCTTTTACCACATTCCTTCCATTCACTATTTGTTGATACAACTTTGAATTCAGGACAACGTGTCCTATGTTTGTCTAACCTTTCTCACGTTCTGGATTTCTTTTCTGATAACCTTTTGGATTTTAGACTTATGACTTTCAATTCCTGTATAGAACATTTCTCAAAGCAATGCCATTTGTGTTCATTTTTACCATGCTCTCCAGGTTTTAAGAGGCATCAATCAATGAGCAGTCATCTTCCTTCCGCAAAACCGCAGGGAGGACAGAGAATGTGATGGTCTATTTGTGAGGCTGGAGAGTCTCAGTCAACTGTGTAGGGCTTCAGTGTTTCCATCAGAACAGAAAGTCTACTCCTCACTTGGAAGTGATGTGATTTGGAGATATCATAAAAGTGCAAACAACTACATTTCTCTATGGAACTTGAGATACAATTTAAGCTAGTCGTGAGCAAAAAAGCTCAGGGACAGTGCCCAGGCCCTGAGTTCCAGCCGCACGACAAACCAAAAACAGTCATTTTTTTCCCCCTGACACCTCTGGGTAGAGTATATATTGAACCAATAAATGGTACTTTTGAATTCCAGTCTACTCTCATCCCTACCCAGTCCATAATCTGAAAACCTCAATTTTCCTATTGTTTTAGTTGGTTTGGATGACAAGGGTTCTTGAGGGGATCTTTATTATAGTAGAATGAGTGATGAAGAAGGAATGTGGGGAAACATCCACACTATGACGCACGTGGTTAACTGGCACTGTAGCAATGAAGTATTTTTTCAAAAGGTCTTCTCATTAGTTTTTTTCTCACTTAATTTTGATCAAAGCTGTAAGCCAATTGTTGGGTTGCAGAGGTTTTAAAATCAACACTGTGACTTACCAGCTAACCTTCGATGTGGATAGTTGAAGTTTTCCTTAATGACTCCTGTGTCAATGCCCAAGGTTATCATGTGCTGACAATCTATGGAGGAATGGCAAATAGATATATCTGGAAGAAAATATGCCAAATCATGACAAGCTTACGCCAGGTTACACATTTGGCATGGCATGTATGTAATAACATACATCGCTTCATGCTTATGGCATGTCCTAGAATTTCATCTGTACCACAAGTAATGAAGCAGCTGAAAGCTGAGATTGGAAAAGCTGAGGGGCCTGAGCAAATGATGGCTAGAGATGAGCTTTAGAGTCTAAAGGACCATGCCACACACAGGAAGCAACTTGAGGATGAAAGGTGAACCTGTTAGATTTAAATCCCCATCTGCCACCCAGAGCCCGTCTGTGGGGGGAGAATGAGATGAGCAGGCTATCCAGGCTGACCAAGATGTCAATTAGAAGAAAATGAACAAACATAGTAGTGATCTTCTAGACTTGGTGGCAAGGAGTGAAGAGTGAGGGTTAGGGTTGAAGTTGTGGGCAGCCTCAAGTTTGAGACCAGAGCCATTGGCCTCCTCCTTAGGATCTGAGCTGTAGATAAATAGCTGGTATTTTTTGTCCATCTTAGCAAAGTAGATCTCAAATATTATAGGAGACATAGTTATGAAGAGAAACTTGTTTTGATATGAAATTCAAATGTATCCGAGTCTTCTGTATTTCACCACTAAATCTGGCAATCATACCACTCACACATCTACTAGGTTAGCATGCTCTCCTTTTCTTCCTATGAACTGTACTGTTTATTTGAATGATTTAGTCCCCTTGAGAAAGCAAGTGCTACAAGGGTGTTTTGATTTTTGGCATATTCTGCGCAAACACAAAGATGAACTGTATGTTGAATGAATGAGTGAATACTGCTTTTTATTTTAGCAATAGAACTACTTTCCATGCTCCACTAGATGATTTTCTGAGGCTTCTGGTAAAATTTCAATTTGATAAAAAGAGCCTGAGCGTTTTGTGAGTAGAAGGAGATATAAGGAACTCAGGGGCAAATGGACTTAAGTGAGAATACGATTTCCCTAACTCTATCATTATTCTCGTGATTAAATACTTTCATGAGATTTTTTTGGAGTTGGAGGCATGACTCAGTTGGTAGAGTTCTAGCCAATGAGTGAAAGTTTTAGGTACTAATGGAGTCAACTCCTGGTCTCAGACCTAAAAAAATAAAAAAAGAATTTCTTTCTTGATAAATACCTTCATGAAGTTAGCATGGGGTATGTAGCTCTCGGAGCAAATCTTACAGAATGTGATGCTCTTTTTTCCATCTACATAATGTTTATAGTCACAGCTGTGATAAAACTCCCCTCATTATATTTAGGAGCAAAACCTTCAAGGGCACCTGAGATGGTAACACTGTGTGACTTTGACAAGTTACCTAATCTCATTGTGCTCAGTCTGTAAAATGGAGGACGTAGTCATCTCCATCTCCCAAGGTGGTTAGTCAGATGCAATGACTTAATAAAGCATCCAGAACTATGTCGGATACACACTGGACATGAGCTCAATGTTTGATAAATAGAAGAAAAGTAAGCACAGACAGCTATAAAATGCACTGGTCCATGTAAACAAAATGAGAGAAAAAAAAAGCGGAAGCATTAGGAGTTTGTGTGGTCACTTATATAAGGGATCATAGGGTTTCTGTGCAACGTAGGAACCAGGAGAGCATGAGAGGCCAGGGAGAGAAGAGAATAGGATGTGGAGGAGGCTGTGTCCACAGCTCTGGCTTTGTCATGGTGTATCCTTGAGCCAGGCAGTCAGCTCCTCTCCCAGGAACTTGCTTTCATCTTTGGCTACAAATAATAAGGCTGCATCACTATTGTGCTTTATTCCAGAACTAGAAAAGATAGATCTTTTTTTTTAATCCTAAAAGTACATTGGAAAATGCAGTAGAGTCTCACTGGTTATTGTCTAAAATAAAAGATTTTCTTCAAACAAAGTAGCAAGGAAATAATCCAAAATGTTTCAAGAAAGAAGGGGAGTAAAACAATGAATAAATCAGAATGAGGTTTTAGTATCCAGAAGCTTAAATATTATCCCAAGTTGTTTTCAGTCCTGGACACTGAGCAAAGGAGGAAATAATTTCTAAATCCTTGCGATTTAGCTAATGATACCTTCATTTAGCCATGATAGCTTCATGGCTTCACATATTCAAGTGGTAAATCAGTGGCCACTCCGATAGAGTGAAAGAATTTGTCCTGAGGGCCTTTTAGAGAATCATTGGTGAAGGCCCCCTTGTCATTCCGCACTCCATGAGAGGTATAGTACTCAGCTTTGGCTAAGGGTCACACAGCCTTGGGACACACTTCCAACCTGCAGTCCTTCTAGATGACTCTGCAAGCTGGTGGCCCCGGAGCAATATTGCATCCCAAGTGGCTTAGGCAGTGAATATATCCATCCTCTACTTAGATGATGTGACTCTGTGTGTGTGTGTGTGTGTGTGTGTGTGTGTGTGTGTGAGAGAGAGAGAGAGAGAGAGAGAGAGAGAGAGATCGGGAGGGAGAGTGCTAGACCAGGGTTCCCCAACCTCAATGCTTCAGCCTGGTCCTTGCAGATTGGCCTTGGGTATTCCTGGCCTCTAGGGGATGATAGAGCCCTCCTCCAAGTTAAGACAACTCCAATTGTCTTTGGACATTACCACAGATACCTGGGGCTACAGTGGCTTCCAGTTGAGATCCACTGCCCTAGACTAAGAAACAGATGACCTACTGCTCAGCCAATACCTGTCTACATGATTTTATAAAGGGCCTTCCGCCTTAGTGAGCCTTAGTTTCTTCATCTACAAAATAGAGAGGAAACCCTAACTCATATATATGCATAAAGACTGAGAATTTGTGGAGGTGGAAGTGAGTCTTGGAAAAATTTGTTTTTATAAGGCATAAATGCAAATGCCTATGGTACCTAAGAAACACATGGAAAGTGGGGCTAGGGATTAGCAAAGAGAAATAAGGGGGTGAATGTGATCACCCTGCATTACATACTTATGGAAATTTCACAATGGACCCCTTTTTATAAATAACTGATGCTAAACAATTAGAAAAGAAATAAATGTCCCTGTTACTGAACAGGCATGGCCTGTTTTAAAGGCCTGGATAGGGAGATCTGTAATTCTTTTCGCTCAAACATGCCCTCTAGTAAGTTTACTCACAGCTGTGTGGCCAGGTGCATACCACATGTCACTTGAAGTCATATTGTGGCAAGTGGAGGCGAGGGTTTTACCCTACAAAAAGCAGTTGTCAGCTCCCTCTGCCTGAGTATAAACACTTGAGTGCCTTTCAAAGATGCATTGACTCACAAACCTTCAAATATTTCTCAGGAACTATTCTTCCCTTTAGGATAAAACTGTTGCTACTCAATTTTCTCTACTGAATAGGCAGTGGGGATTCGGGAGTACATTGATAGATCAGACACAACTGAACAGGCATTTTCTGAATCTGACAAGGTTCTGTGCTTGTTTAAAAACAGCAGAGAAACAAAGATGATTGAGGACATGAAAAGCAACTAGAATAGGCAGACAAGCTCGTACAGAGACAACACTAAGAAAAAAACACAGATGAATGGAAAAGAAGAAGCAGCATCTTCACACTGAGAACTGGGTAGATGAGAAGAGGGAAAAGAGATATTGGAATTGGGTTGTATAGGTTACATAGAATTAATATAACTCCTACTTTGACTCTTCTATGTTCTAACATTCATTAACAGCATGAGGTTCATGATTGTCCCAGTTACATGTTTAATTTACTCAAGTATAAAACAAGTTATATAGCCTGGCCGGGCTACTCAGAAGGTCAACAAGACTTCCTATGTAAAAAGGTAACAGAAATACACTGGTAGGTGGATCTTAGCTACTAGTTTGTCACCTATTCTGGCTACTATTATTCCTTTGTGGTATGCTATCTTCACAGGGGAAAATTTGGTGAAGCTCTGAGCACTCACTAACTTTTGCATTCACCCTTTGCATTAAGATCTCCCCAATACGAGATTGAAATATCTTTCTAATATTGGTGGCTATGGCCCATTTCCATTCATTTCCCCCTATATGTTTTTTTTTAATTTTTACTTTTTTTTATTGTGAAAATACTGTACAGAGGGGTTACAATTACATGGGCAAGATAATGAGTACATTTCTTATCAAGCATTGTAGCCTCCTCCTTTGTTTCCCCTTCCCATCCCTTCCCATCCTCCCCCTGTCCCCCCCACCCAATCATCCCCGCCCCCCACCAAAGTTGTAAAGTTCGTTTTCGACATAATGACTTGTACTCTCATTGTAGCAATGGGTCCACCTGTACCCCTATTTAAACGACTTGTTTTTCCCCTTCCCCTCCACAAATTATACCGACATCAAATACAGTGAAAGCAGGGGTTATACTGTGGGAGAGGGACATACAAAGCAACAAAGAAATCATCTTATAAATGTGTTAGAAACAATCGCATGAAAGAAAAAAACATTTGAATACATATCTTAGGGTTTATTTCCCTAACATCACCTTATCTGACCTTTTCTGCTTGACTCAGACATATACTAGATATTGAACATAAGGGAAACCATGGAACCTATGTTTCTTTGGGTCTCCCCTATATGTTTACCACTAAGAAAGGCATTTACTCAGACTTTGTTCAACCCTAGTGTCCTGGTTCAGTAAATGTATGTGTTTGTGTGTGTGTGTGTGTGTGTGTGTGTGTGTGTGTGTGTGTGCATGCATGCACACATGCATGAGCACATGTATGCTTGTTCCTCATTTAGCAAAGACTTAATTTATTCACACTTAATATGAGTGAAGATATAAGTGGAGTTCTAATCCATGTCTTGCTTTGTATCTTCCTTAATAGCTACTGGGTAAACAATTTTAAATACGAAAAGTTGAGAGAGTTTTATAATATTTGTGTATAAGACATTGGTTCTTAATGGGAGTGGGTGATTTTGTCCACCAGGAAACATGGTTCTCATAATGGTGGAGTGTTCTAGTAGCATGTAGTGGGTAGAAGTAATAGATACTGGTAAACATCCTACAATGTATAGGCTAGCCCTCCAACAATGAATTATCCAGCTCCACATGTCAATAATACTGAGCTCAAGGCACCATGATTTAAATAAAATACATACTTGACTCATGTTACAAGATAGCTTATCAAATTATATGCAATAAATACTGAACAGATAAAATTAGAATTGAAACTAAATATAAAGATCAAAAGAGTCCCATTCATTAACATTGAACATTTGACAGAGTTATGAATTTCCTAACAAATGAGAAAGAAAGAAAAGAAATTCATTTTTGGGTTTCCCCAAATTACATTTACTGTATAATTTCATCAACAAATGCTACCTTTTTTCTGCCACTGAATTGAGAGAAAGATGTCTTATAGAACTTTATACTTTGGATATTGTATAAGAAAATAGGTATGTTTTCCATTGTGATTTTGCAAAAGACACAAATGTGAGAAGGGATGCAGGCAAATGTGTACAAGTAGATGTTTTTGGTATAAACCATTTATCAAAAATCTAAGATAAATTCTTGTGAAGTTAAAGGCATTTCTTTGAGTAGCTGAACTAATATGATCTGGATAGTGGCTTTGCTTGTGTTAAACAAACAAGGAGCAGGGCCTCTGGAGGTAAGAGGGAAAAGGGAGAGAAAGAGAGAGAGAGGAAAAGGACACAGAGAGAGAAGTAGAGAGAGGAGGAACTGGCATTTTCTGACTTTGTTGAGATTGGGGCAAGGGCTAAAGGCTCATCTATTCACAGTATCCTTTTTACATAAACATCCAAAGTCCTTGGGCTCATTCAATAACATTTATTTGTGGTATGTTTTGGAGTAGCCAATTTCAATGGCTTTGGACATACCAAAATGGTTACCATATAGTCCCTGTCCTTATGTTGCCCCTATCTACCACTGGACACAAGCTATGTAAATAGTAGTGATTTTGTATTTGAAGGAAAGAATGTCCAGTGTGTCTTAGAACACTGAGGAGGAAGTAATTCATTCTGCTCTAGAACTTCAGAGTCCACTAAAGAAATGAGATTTGAATTGTGTTAGTTATGAAAGTCTTCACAGATTTTATTTTGCAAATATTTTATTGGTCTACAAAATGAATGGAGGGAAGGGTATAGACCATAATTCACTTTAGATTCACCTATGTAACCAGCTCCAGATTCAGACTAGTATGCCTCAACATACCTGTAGTCCCCAAACTTGGCAAGTGAAGTGGAGGAAGGTAGATCATGAGTTCAAGGCCAGCCTTGGCTATGTAGCAATTTCCAGGCCAGCCTGGACTACATAGTGAGACCTGGTCTCAAAAAACAATAGAGCATCATGAGAATTTAATCACATAAACCCTTCAGGCCCCCTCTGCTAACCATTGTCTGTCCCTATCTGACAATAGTAACATTGTCTCAACCTCAGCAGCCATAGAGATCATTTTTGTACTTTAAGTATAATTACATATATATATTATTTTTCTGTCTGGCTTTAATATTTTTCTCATTTACCACCTTTACACAGATAGTTACAAGTAACTCACTTTCCTTGCAAGGTTTTATTCTATTGTATGAACATATTATAATTTATCTATGGTACTGTTAATGAATATTTGAATATTTTCTAGTTTGTGGCCATCACAAGTAATACTTATATGTGCATACTTACACATTTCCTAGTGAGCATATTTATGTATTGTATGTGATTCAGCCTTAGTTTTCCAACTTGTACAAATTTACTTCAGCACTGATGATGTATCAGTGTACAAATTGGCAAGCTATTTATAGCCATCATGCCCAAAGGTCTATTTTTGTAAGTAGTGTTATTGGAATGCAAACTTCTATACCATCTGACAGTTTTCCTGTGGCAAAGGCAGAGTTCAGTAGTTGCTAACGATACTGTAAGACCCACTAAGCTAAAACTATTTACTAATATGGCCCTTTACAGTTCCAGTTGGTTGATCCCTGTATTAGAAGTGGAAGGGTATCTCTCAGTCTTACCAATAGTCACACTATCTACTGTTTCACGTCAGCTATTCTGGTGAGTGTTCCAGTGACCATTTCATGTGTCACATTATATTAGCTATGTGCATATTCTACTTGAAATCTTTGTGCGCATTCAATTTTGAGCTTCCAAAAGAGAGTTGTCATTTAACATGTTAAGCCCAAATTGAAGCACTGTACCAACCCCTCCCCATGACAAAACACTGAAATTTTTATGGGGTGCTAGTGATTGAACCCAGGCCCCTGAGCATGCTAAGCAAGCACTCTAGCATTGAGTTACATCTTCAATCTAAAACACGATTCTCTTGAGATTTTCCAAAGTATGGTGTATACATGCTTCTCAATTCATAATGGGTTATGCACCAATTAATTCCTCAAAACTTGAACATCTTTATAGTTGAACAGACATTTAATCTACCTGACCAACTCATGAAACAAAATGCACTATAGAGTGTCTTTGGCTTCCCCTGGTAACCACAGGGCTGATTGGAAATCACTCATTGCTTGCTATCACTGCCCAGCATTGGGAGAGAGGATCTGACTATATATCACTATATCACTAGCTCAAGAAAAGACTGATATTTAAAATTTGAGGAATGATTTCTACTAAATGACATATTGCTTTTGCACAATGGCACAGGCAACAACTGATAAGTCAATAAATTTTATCTTGGAGCCTCTCCATACTTGTAATTTCAAATTAAGTGCCTTGCTTTGGCTTCTGAATTCATAAGTTTGGGGATTTGATGAAAAGTTAGAAAATATCTTGGCCAGGCACCAGTGGCTCACGCCTGTTATCCTAGCTATTTGGGGGGCTGAGATCTGAGGATCACAGTTCAAAGCCAGCCCTGGCAAGTAAACTCACGAGACTCATCTCTAATCACAGAAAAAGCTGGAAGTGGCACTATGGCTCAAGGGGTAGAATGCTAGCCTTGAACAAAAAGGAACTCAAGGATAGTGCCCAGGCACAGAGTTCGAGCTCCAGCAATGTCAAAGAAAAAAATAATGTTGGCACTGGGCACTGATGGCTCACATTTATAATCCTAGCTAAAGAGGAGGCTTAGATTTGAGAATCATAGTTTGAAGTCACCTGGGACATACAAGTCCAACAGACTCTTAACTCCAATTAACCAATAAAAAAGCAAAATTGAAGGTGTAGCTCAAGTGGTAGAGTGCCAGCCTTGAGTGAGAGGCTCTGAGTTTAATTCTCAGTATAGACACACACACACACACACACATACACACACACACACACACACACACAAGATTACAGTCATGAAAGTAATATTTTATTCTCAGAGGAGTATGTGTAATAAGCAATTAGCAAGGAGGAGGAGTCAGAGGGTCTTAGACAGTGCCTCCCAAGGAAAGGAAGAGCCCATGAATGTTCATTAACTAAACACAAAGAAGAAAAGATGGGCCAAGTAACTCTTAACGACCTATCAAGTTGTTTTCATTCTATAAATTCACATACAGAGAAGTTTCTGCATATGAGCAAGTGAGTTTCACCATTCTTGAGATATCCTCCAATGTTATAGACTTGGTTGGGAAATAGCAGTCATCTTCCAATCAAAATGTTAAGCAACTACACAAAACAACCTTCAAAATGCGAGGTGTCTGACACTGTGTTTGAAGAAAGCTGGTGCATGCACTCATAAAACCACAGAATAAATCTCTGTAAGTCTTCCTGCCTCAAGATAGTTTCCAGCTGAAGTCACACTTGGCAAATTTGGATGTTTCAGAATGTAAAGATGGCCTCTGTCCAGGGGCCGAGCTCCATGTTCCTCTTTCCTTTTCCTGATTGCATCCAGCGGGGCCTGAGAGAGGCTGGGATCCGCGTCCCTTCAGGCAGCAAGAATAAGATGGGTGAAAAACAAGAATATTAACACTAGGAACCAGAGCTCAAGGAACCTGGAGACCAAGGTAACAAGGAGATGTGAGAAAATAAATTATTTTATAAACATCTAAAAGTCAGAGAAAGTGTTGCTGTCTGGAGTGGAATTACTAGAGGAGAGAAAAATCCTTTCAGGATATGAGTATCCTAGCGCTCTCTGGAGGGACATGAAGAGGAAGAACGAGGAGACACCATTTTGTTTATAAAAGGAATAGAGTGGAGAAGCACAGGACTCCTATTTTGAAGATAAATGAATTAGTAGGAAAAGTTCTGTGATGTGTTTAGAATGAAGACAAACTCTACTTGCTGAAGTGAAGAAAACATTTTCTTAAATGTAAACTTCACAAATATCTTAAGATCAAACGCATGACTGACCAAAGACGAATGACCTAAAATTCAACTATAAACACTAAAGTTATGTCTACACAAAAAAGGAAGCTTGACTCCCATTAAGGGGAGAAAAGATCAGGTCAATAGAACAACTAATTCTCAAGGTGCCAAGTACCTGATTTGACCGGATATTTTAGTTTTCACTTGTTTTGGCATTCGGTAGACAGAGCCAGAATATATTACAACAACAGAAATATCTTACCCAGGGATGCTATTTTAGCAACTGGGGTAGACAAAGGGAGAAGTCTTTCCTAGATATAATTCAGTTGATGGGTACCCTTGCTCAGCGAAATCTTCATGGGAAGTTATCAGTGGTTCATGCTCAAAGGCTTCTAGAGATGGCTGTTTCATCAAATGGCTTCAAAACTTGGGCAGGACTACTAAAAGCCATGTTTTCTATGTGTATATAATTCCCTTATTTCAACAGAATAAAGGCTTTTGAGAATACCAAAATAGTCATCTCTATGATGAAAATTTCCCAACATGCACTCTGTGTGTGTGTGTGTGTGTGTGTGTGTGTGTGTGTGTGTGTGTGTGTGCGTGCAGGTCCTGGGTTTGAACTCAGGGCCTTGGTGCTGTCTTTGGCATTTTTTGCTCAAGGCTAACACTGCCACTTGAGCCACAACTCCGTATTTGGCTTGTTGGTGGTTAATTGGAGCTAAAAGTCTCATGGATTTTTCTGCCTGGGTTGGCTTGGAACTACAATCTTCAGATCTCAGCCTCCTGAGAAGCTAGGATTACAGGCATGACCCAACATGCTTTTTTGATTGTAAGATAAAGATACTGCTTCTAGCTACACATGAATTTTGGGATTATGCCCTCCTATAATGTTGTGTGTCAGTTTCATGATTAAAATGAAAAATGCCAGATTTACAACCATCCTGATAGAGCTTTGTTAAATTGTGACAATTTAAACAGAAAAAGTCTCATGAATTCTCAGTTAACTTGGCTGCTATAACAAAATGCTATTGACTGGATAGTTCTAGAAACTAGAAATCTGGTTCCTGGTGAGGTCTTTCATCCTGGCTTATAGATAAACATCTTCTGATTGTCTTCACATAGCAAAGAGAGGAGAGAGAGAACATCTCTGGTCTCTTTTCTTCTTCTTATAACAATGAAACCCTGTACAACCTCACTTAAGCCTAGTTAACTTCCAAAGTCCATGACACCAACTACTACACTGGGAGGTAGGGCTTATAAATAGCAATTTGGAGGAGATGAAACCATTGAATCCACAACAAGACTCCCAATCTTGGCTCATTCTAAACTTACTGACAGCCATTGAAACTATGAAGAAAATATGAAGAAAATCCTTATGTTCAAAGTTGTCATCTCTTCAGCCCAACTATGTTCCCATCGTTAACACACACACACACACACACACACACACACACACACACACACACACACACGTTTGGATAGATTACATTAGAGATGTTTGTGATGATCTGACTTAAAATATAGGCTTCCTGGCATATAGGGAATTCATTTGAATGGTCCTTGGGCAATTTCAAAATGTTAAGTCCTCCTCCTCCAGAGGAATTGGAGAAAGAGGATTTGGTGTTCTTTAACCTGATAAGAAACATAGCCATAACATGGAAAATAGATTTTCAAATGTGGGTCCCAAAAGAAAGTTGCCAGAAGCATCATTCCAAATTGGAGGGCCAACATGTGATAGCACTTCTTCCCACTAGGCAGCTGTGGGCTGCTTGCATATAAAGGTTAGGAGGATTTATTTCTTGGATGAGTAATGAGTTACTGCAACGTTCTCTTCAGTGGAACTACTTGCTCCTAAATCTGTTCATCAAAACATGCAACATTTTATACCAAACACTGAGGGTATTCCCATTACTATTATTTTTTAATTTGACAGCTGATTTGGCTTTATTAAAATCCCGTGATGTATTTATGGTAGAAAAAATGAAGTTAGGTCCAAGTTGATGCCTTGATTTTAGCAAGAAAATCGAATATAGAAGATGTCTGTTTGTGTAAGAATGCTGTAAAAATGTTAAAAATAAGTGCAATAATTCTTTTTTGCTAGTTCAAGATAATTAGAATGCATTTAGTTGAAATGAATCACCTTCAAATGTCAACGCTAATGAGAAGCACATGGTAATTCCGTAAATCTCTCTTGTTGGTTTGAATATGAAGTTAGCACAGTAAAATCTTTTTTTTAATCTTATAATAGCAGATATATAAGATAATAAATCTTGTAATAAGGAGCAGCTCATTATTATGCTAATGAAATATTGCAAGTATAAAAAGATATAATCCCCACAAGAACCCTGTAGATCAGCCAGGCTGCTTTTGACTGTGTATAACAGAAGATGTGAGTGAAAGGTGATTAAGCCATAAGGATGTTTTTATCTGAGTAGCCATTGCCTGTTTCTATGAACCAAATCCTAACTCATTTTTTTTTGCCATGGGGGGGTGGATGCTGAAAACTGTTCATTTAGTTTCTCTGGGACAAGAGTTCAAACATAGATGGATGTATTCCTTAGCTTCAGAATCCAAACGAGACTGCAGTCAGTGTGGCAAGCTGAGCTGCAGTTTTATCTGAAGGCTCATCTGCAGGAGGAAGGCACTACTTGCAAGTGCACTTTGGTTATGTGTGGAATTCAGTCACTTAAAAAGAAGTTTGAGGTCTGGGAAGGTAGCTCGGTGGTAGAATGCTTGCCTTGCATGCATGAAGCCCTGGGTTTGATTCCTCAGCATCACATAAGCAGAAAAAGCCGGACGTGATGTTGTGGCTCAAGTGGTAGAGCACTAGCCTTGAGGTGAAGAGTTGAGGGACAGCGCCCAAATCAGCTAAAATGTTTCGAGTTACTATCCTGCAAACAGGGTCCCAGCCCTTTTTTCATGTTGGTAAAGCAGTGTAAAAAAAGGAGATTAGACAAAGCTATTAGTACCAGGAAGGGTATCAATGGAGCCACTTTGGAGTCAGCATGCCATAGGCCTGATTCTGAGGTGAGTCCCAGGTTGGAACAATCCCAGATGTTCCAATTCAGTCTGTTTCTATGCCCTAGGGATGTTGATGTCTGTATTGATAGTGTCTATGTCACTATCAGCTCCCATGTGCAGACAGTGTATACTCATAGGAAGAAAAGAGAGCAGTTCTACTTTTTTTTTAGTTTGAAGGAAAGCTTTCCCTCAACTCCTCTTGTAGATCTCTTGGGTCTCATTGAGTCCTGCAGCCATATCCACAGTACATTTCATCTAAGAAAGCATGAGACACAGGAACTTTTGAACTTTTTGGCAGCAATGAAGGGCAAAAAGTGGAGCAAAGGTTGGTAACAAAGTCGCTATCAAGGAGACAAACAGCACCTGCCACAGGCACCAATTACTAAGGTACAGGCTTTCTGTATCCTGGCATGGCTGATTTGTTTTGCCTTTTGTCTCTAGTCTCCTTTCTTAAAATAATCACTCAATGTACTATGATATTTCTGAGTCTTTAAGTGGTTCAAATATTATAGTACAAAATAAAATGCTAATATAGTTCCTGAAGGTCCCTGACGTTCTCTATCATGTCTGTAATTATTTTTAGTCCAAAATTGCCTAAATAAGTTCAAATTACCAAGCTAGCCATAAAATCCTAATCTTAGATCTTCCACCTGTACATCTTTGGCTATTATTTTTAGTTCATCAAGCAAGAATGACTAGCTCTTTTACAGACCATTAACTTCCAAACATCGAAGTCATTGCTTTAGACACACAAAGATAATCACAAAAAATAAAAATAATAATATGAGCTTTCCTTTGATCTTCATTCATTCCCGGTAAGAACGTAAAGGATGATGGACTGACTTCAAAAGAGGGTCTTTGTAATCAAAGTAGGAGTCTTTGCCCTTAGGCATCTTTGGCTATCAGATTTTCAGGCATCCTTCCAAGTCTAGGAAGTCTGGTGAGCCATCTCCCACAGGTGAAGAGCTAATTTAACTGACTCTGGAACCTGTGTGAAATTACTCCAAATCAACTCAGTCCTTTTAGCAGTCACATTGTAGATTGCTCTTGTAGAACTTCTTTCTACACTCACAGGAGCAAAGTTACTACTGCCTTCTCTTATAATTTGCTCTTGGTAGTTCGGACTCACGTAAGTACATCTTTATTTACCCTTTTCAAATTAAATCTTATTCACCCACCTGCCATGATTTTCTGAATCTTGCCTATCATCTTTCTTTGTCACTCTCATATGCTGCTTAATGTTAACCACAATTCGGTAGATCCTGCCCAGGCATTCCAACCAAGCCACAACTCTATTAAGTCCCTAGTGGTCTCACCATTATGGGGAATGTTAAAAGAAAACAAGTTAGAGAGCAGGCTGTGATTTTTGTTAGTTCAATTGATACATTGATCCTCAATCTGGCTGTGAGGTGACATTTGACAGTGTCTGAAATGAATACATCCCAGGGAGGCTGATAAATATTCTTCAACAAAGAGGATACTGCCTTCCTTGCAATAAAGATGAGCCAACTGCAAAGCTCTGTGCTCTGATGTTGTGAACCTCTGATTGAACAAGTAGAATCCAGTTTTGTATAGCTTTTTCTGCCTGATATGACTTTCTACAAAATGGTTTTCTGTTTGAATGTCGAGTCCTTCAAATTATCACATACGTTTATGCCATTTCTTTATTATGCAATTCTTTATGCTATTACATCTGGATCCCACAGCTGAGCCAACCCTCAGCCAACTCATCTGGGGCCCAGATACCTTCCATACTCCAAGCTGCTGGCAGGTGAGAACTGACAAAGAGTCACATCAACGGATAGAAAGGTATGGAAACTTGTCAGCACTTCGGATGGGTTTTTGTCACCATGTCACCACCATGAATAATTTCTCACTGCCTATGTCATTCTCAGCAGGCTTTCAAAGTGCTAGTCTTGAACATTCAGTTAGCAAAGTCTAGATCCTATAATTAAGATCATCTCTGGACCAGGGGATTCATGTCTATTGCTCTTGGAATCCGCACTGTAATTTCTGCTTTTCATTGCCATGTTGATTCTCCAGAAATAACCACTTGGAATATTTTGCTGAAAATCTTTGCAACCATTTTCAACGTGTATACAGACACATATATCAAGTGTTATACTTCTTAGATTTTAATGTACCTATGTGTTATACTTGCCTAAGCAGCTACAAAGGTGCTTATTTAGTGGCTTAAAGAATAATGTAACTTGTTTCTCTTCTGCATCACAGTCCAATGTACACAACCCAGGTTGGTGGACATCTCTGCTCTAGACAGTCTGCTGGGGATCCGGGATAAGTATTGCTCTGTCATCTTCAACATGTCAGAGTCCATGTAAAAGAGTGAAATAGATCATGAAGACAGACAGCCTGACTGAAAGGAAAGGTTTGGGTAAGAACTTCCATGCATAGTCACACTATGGGGCTGGGAATTGATGTATCACAATAATTGTCCAGTGGTAAGAGCCTATTCACCTCTGCCTCTGTCTGTCTCTCTCTCTCTCTGTTTCTCTCTCTCTGCTTCTCTCTCTCATGCTGTTGATGTTAGCAATGCTTCTTGTGAACACACTCAAGCCATGGGTTATGCTTTTTTGACTCCCCTCAACAAGTGTAGAAATCTTTCAAGCTAAATTTTTGATAACTTTAGGCCATTTAACTACTGATTAAATGCTTACCACATACAGTTCAATGGGTATTAATGCTCTTTAAATGGCAGGCTGTGATTTCCTTGTTTGATCCATGCTTTTCTAGTATGGCAATTTACATCCAGATAGAGTGTTTGGTTTGTAATTCTCAAAAACTGTCTATTAAGGACTTGTTGATTTGTTCTGTTTATTATTGCACTGTTAAATAACAAGGGTAGTAAAAATGATACATTACAAATTGTATTCTATTTTCCAAGAACTGGAGACAAGGCTAAATTCCTGTGCAGTCTGTGGCTGGCTTGCTTTTACACTGTTGACATTCCTCAGAGGAAGCGAGGATGAGTGATGAATAGGGTGATACTCAGTACCCGTTTCATTTCGTCCTCTTCACTGTTCCATTCCCATCCTTTACTGGTCATCTTTGGCTTTACAATGTCGGCATATTCTTTCTATAGAAAAGTGGCTAGGGATTTTGTTTAATGCCTTGATATACTGTGCGTAATTCATATTTAAGTCATTTTACTATGGTTTCCTTTCACCTCCTAGCCAAGATTCAAAAAGCAACAAGAAAATATAAAAACCTGGTAATAGTGGATGCACTTCTAGGCTTGGACCTCCCAACGTGTGAATTGGCAGACTTTTCACCTGCATTTCCTACACCTCGAAAATATGATGTCTGTTCCATTCTCTGTGGTCTTGTCTTTACTGTGGCCTAAATATTGATTTCCTTGATTCCCTTGTTCTCCTCCCAAATACAGTATGGAGAAAAGGAAACTCGTGCTGTTATGGTGCCTATCTCTTCCTCTTCCTTTCCCAAAGTCACCTGCGGTCAAAACCGTCTCTAAACTGGAGATTAACACCCTATTGCTCATAGGCCAAATTTGACCTATATGCCAGCTACTAAAAATAAACTTTTACTGGTGTACAGCCAGATTCGTTTACATATGATCTAGTATAGTTTTGAACTGCAAAGGCAGAGGTGGGTAGTTGCTAGAGAGATGATCTGACCTACAAGGCTGAAAATATTTATATCTAAATCTTTACAACGGCTGACCTGTGTTCTAGACTAAAAAAGGCCAGGCTTACTTCTTTTTCTTTCCTGACTCCCCGCCCCCCCATACTGGGTTTATAAACTCATTTCCTTTTACTTTCTAGGATAGTGCTTTAATATTTGAGTGACACCCATAGCCTTTTTTGCTTTTGCACATATTTAAGATAGGGTCTTGCTTTTTGCCCAGACTGGCCTTGGACCACGATCCTCTTTTGTCCACTTGCGGAGTAGCTGGGATTACAGCCATGCACCACCATGCCTAGTTCTTGTTTCTTGTTTTTATCTCTTTGAAAGTCCCAACAATTTCCATTCCATATCCTCTTTTCTACTTTTTTATTGTAAAGGTTATGTACTAAGGGGTTACACTTACGTATGTAGCAAAATGAGTACAATTCTTGTCGAACATTGTTACCTTATCCTCTTTTCTTTCTTCCATTTCTCAGCTTTGTAACTCTTTTTTTATTTACACACTTGAGTTGATATAGACATCTCCTAACTGATTTTTTTCAGCTATTCAGAGTTTTTCTACTTTGAAGCACTTGGTACATTGTTGTTATTTGAACATCCAAGGCTCTTGCCTTGCTTTGCCTCAATTTTCTCTCTTTCTTTATGTTCTTCAGTAGGAACTTATCTTTCCTAAGAAGATGATAGCAATTGCTAGCTTAAAGACTTTATCTAGTTTTGTGTGTTGAATGTTTAACTCTTTTAACAATGCTTATAAATTGTCTGGTTTCAATAGTTATCTTCTACCATATGTAAGCCCTAGATCTTCCAGAGACTACAAAATAATTGTACACAAGAATTGTGTCATATGCTCAGGTCTAGTCAAATGACTCTCCTTGGAATGAGTAGAACAAAGTAGTAGAAAAAGTATTAACAATTTGCTGGAGCTCTGAAAAAAAATGGCTTCATTGTTAAGTTTTGATTTATTTGATGTCATTTTGAGTGGCGATGGCTTTAAAATTTCATTTTAAATTCAAACTTGCAAGCATAGTTTCTTTTTTATTGTCAAGGTGATGTACAGAGGGGTTACAGTTACATAAGTAAGGTAATGAGCACATTTCTTTTTGAACAGTGTTACCCGCTCCCTTGTTTTCTCAGTTTCAATGAACTTTTCTACTAAACCATTTGAGAGTAGGTTGCCCCGATGATACCCCATCACTCCAGATACTTTAGCGTATAACTCCTAGTAATAATGACCACCACATAGCCATCAGAATCAGGAGGCTGATTGATGTTAGTCTATGACTACCATCAAATCCTCATGCCCTAGCAAGGCTCACCAACTGTTTCAGTATTCTCATTTATACCAAAACGATCCAGCCAAGAACCTTGAATTGTATTTTGTGTTTTCAAATCCCCCAAATCTCTTTCAACCTGTAACTGTCTGCTTTATGACCCTTAATTGAATTATTGAGGAAAGGAAGTTTCATGCATTTCTCACCATATAAAATTTTAATTGATTTATTTTTTCATTGTCTGTTTTTCCTCTTGACTAGTCCCATTCAATGGTATATTACCAGAATAATGCCCTTCAGAATAAATACTCAAATATTATCCATTGAATGAATAAATCAGTGAGTGAATGGATGAATAAGTGAATACATGAAGACCTAAAGTTTCTACGCTTCCAAAAATAAACCTTAATATCCTTAAACATTTCTTTTTGCTTTTCAATTCATGTGGTTTCACCCATGGTAACCCAATGACTGTTTTGACTTTTCTACCTGACCTAGTATGATGTCCAGGCCAGTTTATTTTCAGGTCACTCTAACCCAGACTTTTTTTCGGACAAGACGATGGCCAAAACATCATTTTTCCTTATTAGGATATGGCTCGTGAGTTTGTGTTAGACTCAGATTTCCTCCCTCTCAACTTTCTCTTGTTTCCATCCCCTAGTCAAACTTAATCCTGTGCCTAATAGTAACTTCTGCATACTGAGATCAAAATGAGCTGCAGCTTCTTATGTTATTAAATAAGATATCTGCTCAGTAGGGTTCCTTCCACACATAAAGATCTGGGGAGCACTTCTGTAAGTGGTAGAGAGAGGGCACTCAGGCATCTAGATGCCCTGGGGCCAGGAAGTAGCACTCAGTACTCTGGTCCTCTCTCCAAATAGCTAAATCCTTGGGAGAAATAATCCCTTCTTATTGAACCTGAAAATTGGGCAAATGGAAGAGCTATGCTCACTGATCCTCAGTTATCACTAGGAAAATGAGTGATGTGTCTGAATGAACATTGCACAATATAAAATGATACCCATTTAGCACTTACTGATTCAAGAATACTCAAATGAACCTGCTACCAAATGTCAAATTTCAAATTTTATTATAGTTATGCGTGTGAAAGAGAGACTAAAGTGGGTAAGAACTTTTTAAAAAACCATCTTTCATGACTAAGAGCTGCCTTGGGGGCTAAGAAGGGAGATAAACACTATGTAAGCTCAGAATATTTTTTGAAATTAAGTGGCATATCCTGTAATTTTGTTTCTAATGCATTCACCTCTAATGTTCACCTCTGCTAAAATATCTGTGCCTATGCACATTTTGAAGCAATTTTTCCCCTTCTTCCTCTCTTCTAAGACTGATAAATCATCACTTGTTCTGAAAGACCAAGCAGAAAGAAAATTTAAAGTTTCTATGAAATTTGCAGCCATTTTCTAGTGAGTTTATTAAAATAGTGACATGTATTAGAATTACATGTTTACCTTTTGTCTCCACTGTAGATTGAGCTCTTTCTCCCAAGGAATGAAAGACATATTTCATTTTGTTCTCTCTTGCTTATGACAAGGATAGCACATGTACAGAAGACAAGTGAATACACTAATTGGTTCCTGGCCTCGTGGATTTTATATGATGTGTCTTTTCATTTCACTAGTTTCATACTTCAGTAGTACTTACCAAAAGAGTAACTAAGAGCAGGACTACAAACAGGCATACTTAAGAACCAATTTCTGTTTCTCCACAGAGCTATTTGATTTTGGACAATTCACCCAAATTTTTGGAGTTTTTCTGTTTTAAAATTGGAATAAGCCGGGCATCAGTGGCTCATGCCTATAATCCTAGCTATTCAGGAGGCAGAGATCTGAGGATCGAGGTTCAAAGCCAGCCCAGGCAGGAAAGTCCATGAAACTCTTACCTCTAATAAACCACCAGAAAACCAGAAGTGGTGCTGTAGCTCAAGTGGTAGAATGCTCCCCTTGAGCTGAGGAGCTGAGGGACAGCGCCCAGGCCCAGAGTTCAGGCCCCACGACTGACCAAAAAAAAAAAATGAAACAATAAGAACCTCCTTAATTTTTCTCTTATTTTTAAAACAGTTTTATTGGTATTACTAAGGTACATAAAAGGGCTCCTCTTATGTTTAGGTGCTAAATGTCATAATGCATATTAAAGGCTAAACAGAATGTTTTATGATAAGAAGTAGCACATTTTAGGTATTTTTTAAATGAAGTATGATTCCATAGGTATCTTGATAAATGAAAGCTCCATACACCTTTCTGCATAATAAAGTGAACCACTTGTTTTCTTTCCTTTTCTTTTCCCTTTCTTTGTTTTGTTTTCTTTTTTAGAAAGGGCCTCATTATGTGCCCCAGGTTGGGGTTGAACATGGGGTTCTCCAGCCTCTGCCTCCTGAGTGCTGGAATTACCTCTTTTATTTCTTTTTTCTCCTCTTTTGTCCTTCCTCTTTGCCTTATTTCTCTTTCTTATTAGAATTCTCTTGCCCACTGTCTTTTCCTGTCTCTTTCTCCTTCCTTCCCCTCTCCTTGTGCTACTTACCATTTCTGAGCAGAGCTGCTGCACATACCAGGGCAAGGTTGGATCAATCACATGCCAAAGTCTTTTTAGAGGACACCAGTTTTCTAGCTCAGGCACAGTGTCTTCTAGGACACAACCCAAACACTATCAAATAACATACCATTAAGCATCTTTGCAGATAAGGCTGGAATACTTCATTCTCTAAGCTTTTTAAATTTAAGAGTACAACCAAGCACTTCAGAAATGTTATTTCAAATCATTTTCATGGCTGTCCTGCACAGCAGGAATAATTATTCCCACTTAAAAAATAAAGCAGTAGAAACAATTGTTACTACCAATAGAGCAGTCTCTCTGATCACTTTTATTCTCCTGGTCAGTGCATGTCCTCCCACTGCAGATGTCTTTCTTCCTCCAGTTAGGGAGGATAAGCAGTAGCCAACAGAAACATGCCTTCTTATATCTCAGGGTTCCAAAAGAAGTAGAAGCTTTCCTATTACAGTATGTGATTCCCTGGGAAGGCTATGATTGGCGGTCATCTCAAGATGTTCTTATTTTTTTATTGTGAAAATATTGTACAGAGGGGTTACAGTTACATGGGCAAGGTAATGAGTTCATTTCTCATCAAGCATTGTTGTCTCCTCCTTTGTTTCCCCTTCCCATCCCTTCCTATCTCCGCGCCCCCCCCCCACCAAGGTTGTACAGTTCGTTTTTCCACATAATGACTTGTACATCTCATTGTTGCAATGGGTCCACCTGTATCCCTATTTAAACGATTTGTTTTTCCCTTCCCCTCTACAAAGTATACCAACCTCAAATACAGTGAAAGCAGGGGTTATACCGTGGGGGAGGAACATACAAAGCAACAAAGAAATCATCTTATAAATATCTTAGAAACAATAGAAAGAAAGAAAAACCATTTGAATCCTTATCTTGGGGTTCATTTCGCCTAACATCAACTTTTCTGACCGTTTCTGCTTGTCTCAGACATATATTAGTTATTGCAAATAAGGGAAACCATGGGACCTATGTTTCTTTGGGCCTGGCTTACTTCACTTAATAGAATTTTTTCCAAGATGTTCTTATCAGTAAAGAAATGAGCATTTAGCAAGGACTTTCACAGAGCTAAAAGTGCAGAAGTAAGGAGCTGTTGGGTTGATTTGGTGACTCAGTGCATCAGGAACTGGGTGATGTATTGTGAGCCTGTTGAGTTCATGCTTGGGACGCCAGGTACTTGTTGCTTCTCTGGGTATCACTTCTTCTTCCCACTGTCAAGGGAAGGGGCATCTCTTTTGACAGTGCTTCCTTTTGTGTTAATAGAACTCTATGTGAAAAGCTTCTGTGTATTTGTCTTTATGATCTACTAGTGGAAGAAGGTCACATGCCCACTCCAAGAACAGTCACTAACAGAAAAACAGGTTAGTATGAGTAACCATGAGATATCTGAGTCACATCTTTATCTTTTAGACATAATGAGCACAGTGAAACTGGTTTTATCTTTAGTTACATTCCTCCAGCTAAGACTAAGATTAATATGTCATACATTGATCAGAGAATATTCTCAGGGGGAAAAAAAAGGTAGGGGAAAGTGGAAGAGGAAGAAAGGAAGGCCCCCACAAGGGTTCAAGGAAAAGCTGCCTTTAACTCCAGAAAGCAACTAAAAGCTAACCACATAGAAGAGAACTGGAGACAATTTAGACTCATTTCAGCACTGGTATCCCTACCAGGAGTACATCTTCAAGTCTGTAGGGAGATATATAAACTTCTAAGAACTTCTGGCTTACTATGTGAACAGGTCAAGATGGTTCTGGAAACCTAAATGTAGTGCTCCAGCCAGATTAAGGCTGGCTGTTTAGAATAAGAACCCTCCAGAGGCTCTGAGCATAACACTAGGAAACAGACAAGAAAGAATATGAGCAAAGACTAAGAGGAATTACTACAGGATCCAGAGCCAGGGAGAACATGTCCGCTGCTTGGGGGACATCATGTAAATTGGGACCATGTGGTATGGCCCCTTAGATAGTGAATCTTGAGAGGTAAGAATCTTAGCATACTCACCAGCTTACCACACATTCCCTCCATTCTAGGACACCTCCAGGAAGAGCCTTATATGTGAACAAGAGTGTAAGCTGTGCAGTTTCTATGTGGTATCTTCTGGATTTCCTTCTTTCAGTCTAACTGCAGCTAGTGTATTCCAGCTGTCAGAGACGACTTGTAGTGTGGCTTTTTTCAATTTTAGGTAACTTTTAACTCTCTTTAGCTCGGTGTCAGCTTTATCCACTCTAAGCACTATTGACTTTGGGACCAGATTATTCTTTTGGACGATTGTCCTGTGCACTGTAGAATGGTTAGTGGTATTGTTGGCCTCTACCCATGTGATGCTAATATCTGCCCCCAGTTACGACCAAGTATGCTGCAGACTTTGTTAATCATCTCTGGTTGAGAACCTCTGACTTAACAGTATTGGCCTCTACCATTCCATGTTTGCACCTAGTACACAGGAGGGAATGTTCTCGGCATCATGAGATTCTGTGAACTTTGTGGTTGTTTGTCAGATTTAGACTACCAATGGTTTTATTCTTCGTTGCTTAGTGAGTTAATTTGACATTTATGCCTTGACATCACTTCATCAAAAGTATGCATGCTTTATCTGAAATTGAGAGTTGACTGCATGTCATGTGACTTATTTGGGAACAGTACTTGGAATGCAGTCTTTCTTTAGGGACTTCATTATGGAAATGCCTCCCATTACAGAATTCTAGTGCACTCCTGCGTGCTCAGTTGATTCTTCAACCATGGAATACCTTTTCTACTGCCTGATTGGCATCTACTGCAGTCACCGCAGGCCCACCAATTGGATTGTTTCCATGACAGCACTATAATCATTGCGGCTGCTCCTATCACTCGCTGTCCTTTCCTTTCTTCAGCTTTTTGTCCTTCCTCTCTCTGCACTCATCATATGATCTTGGATTGAGGCCCAAAGCAATTGTGTGTGGGTATGCATGCGTGTGAGGAAAAAAGTCTTGCTCTCCCTAAAGAGAAGCTCATGGGAATGGAATAACTGAGTAATAAATTGCAGAGGATCCTGGGGTGAGGAATTCTCCAGCATTCTACTGTAGCCTCTGTTCTGAGAACCTCCAGTCAACATAGCCATGAAAATAGTAGAGGCAAGGGAAACATTCTCTGTAAATAATGACACTCCAAGAGGATCTTAGTAGTTTGTATTTTTAAAGACTGGATCAAGTTAACCCTGAGTGTGTTGAACATCATTTAGGGCTTTTTTGTCTAAAAGATTTTGATTATGAGTATGATCACAGACTTAAAAAGCAGCTGTCTTTTGCGGTGTTTGAAGAAAACAAACCTCAACATAAGAAAGAAGTGTTGTTTATCATTTTTCTGAGCTCTGCTAACCCTATGTTAGAAAGGAGCTTTTGGCGGCTAAGAGAATTGCAGTAAGTACATATTATGGGAACCGAATCCAAAAGCTTCAGATAAATCTATGTCCATTCAGTGGCCCAGGGAAAATTGGAGGGTATCGTGTGTGCATTTCTGAGTTCTCTCTGGGTGTCTCTGTTCATTGAACTAGAAAAATTGGGAGGGGCAAGCAGCTAATATAATTAAGCTTAAATATTATATTTCTAAAGCATGGCTTTAAGATATAATTAATCGGCCCAACAATTCACATACTCGAAATATAGAACTAAATGGTTTGTCGTATATTTACCAAATCATACAAACATCATCACAATTAGAACATTGAGAGCCCAATGGAAGAAGAAGCTTGTTAACCATTAGACGTCCCTGCCTTGGAGTCCCTCACTCCCACCTCCAATCCTAGGCTACCATTAATCTACTTGCTGTCTGTATGGAATTACCTGTTTTGAATATGGTATATTATTAGAATCAGAAAATATGTAAATTTTTGTTTCTGTGAATTTAATATTATATCTAAAAATATTTGCTTAACATAAGATTATTAAATCTTACTCCTATATAGTTTTTATAAAATATATACTACAATATACTGTCATCAGTTTAGTTTTTATATATAGACGTACCATCCTTTTGGAGTTATACTTCCTGTGTGGTAATGAAGAGATACAACTTCATTCTTTTCCATATGGATATTCAGTTATCCCAACACCATTGATTGAAAAGACTATTTTTCCTCATTGAATTTTCTTGCCATCCTTGTTGAAAATCAATTGGCCAGAATGCAGTAGTTTCATTCCATAATCTTGAGCCTATTCCTTTGTTGTATGTGTATGCGTAAGCCTATGTCAAAATACACACTATTCTTTAGTAGCGGAGTAGCATTGTGAAGTTGATCATTGTCAGAAAGCATTTCTTCTTCTAATTCATTCATTCTGGGTGCCTGGGTATTCTGTTCTAAGATGTCATACTGCTCCTTCTGTGAAATCTATGCTGTCCTGCTCACCTCTGCCCCAGGTGAGAAGGCAGAGCAGACTTCAGTAAGGGGGTGTTTTTTGGGGGATCATTCTTATTTCTCTTTGGGGGATCATTCTTGTTTCTCTACTAGTGTTTTATTTCCTTATATCTATAACAAATGACATTTCAATTTTAAGAACACATAGAAGCAAGCAAAAACTTTTTTTCAAGCTGCCTTTTTAAAGGCTTTGACTATATTCATAGACCCCATTTCTGACCAGTGTGTTACCCCCCAGAGACTCTTAGGAAACTCTCCAACTAGCCTGTCTATTTAGATATGGAGGGAACTCTAGGCACATCAATCTATAGATATAATCCCAACAAAATATATAAACAATGTAAGAAGAACTGATTGATTGCTATTGCTCAGATAGAGTTGTCCTATCAAAGCTGTCAGCCCCAAGACTCAGGAATAGTAGCTTCCAGAAATGATGACACTACTCAATGTGTCCAGTATCAGAAGTCTTTGAAGCTGGATTGTGATGAGCTGCACTGAGGCCCTTGTCTGTGTGGGCCTTCCCACATTTTCTGACTGCAACAGTAAAACGCTACAGGCGATACACTACTTCTTGTGTGGCAAGCACTGTTTGTCCAAAGGCCTGTGAGAAACCTCCTCATATATACAGCCCTCAAGCTCAGGACCCCGCATGTCAGATTAACTGTGACCGCAGAGTACACGAGTTGTTATGAGTAACTCTGGGGGAAAGCCAAAGTTGTTTAAAGTGGGGACTGAGTCTCTTTGAATGCTTCTTAAGGCAACTGGGATGGCCAGATTGTGATTTCAATAGCCCATTGCCTGCCTGAAGCTGTTGCATGCATGCACATTTCTGCTAGCAAACAAAATATTTGGGTTCCCAATTTAGAATCTTGTCTTCTGTGAGTTCAAAGAATTTGAGTCTCTACATCTCAGCAGCCTCCTGTTTTTGTTTTTGTTTTTGTGCCCCTAGAGGACTAGAGTTCCATGTCACTTTGCTCTCAGAGGAATTTTGTTGGTAGGGAAGAGTATTTTTGATAAAGAACCTCTTTGGAAGCTCTAAGAAAATGAGAAAATATGTACAAATGAACAAAAACTGAGAATGCTCCACTCTCGAGTTTTCCAGCTTCAAATGTTATTTTTTATGTTTTTTCATACTTTGTGTAGAGATCATTTTACATTACATAGTTAAATGCACCAGTCATGTGTGTGTGCGTGCATGCGTGCGTGCATGCGTGTGTGCATGCGTGTGTGTGTGTGTATGTGTGTGTGTGTGCGTGCGTGCGCGCGTGTGCACCAGCCCCGGGACTTAAATTCAGGACCTGGGCACTATTCTTGAACTTTTATGCTCAAGGCTAGTGCTTAACACAGATCCACTCCTAGATTTCATTACCTGAATAGTGTCACCTCTTCTCTCATTTCCTCCCAGTTTTTCCCTCCTGAAACCCCACTCCATCAAGCTGTGTACTTTAAGATTGGTACTTTTGCCAGACACTGGTGGCACATGTTTCTAATCCTTGCTATTCAAGAGGCTGAGATCTTAGAATCATGGCTGGAAGCAAGCCCAGGCAGTAAAGTCTATGACACTCTCCCAATTAACCACCAAAACAAACAAGAAAAATCTAGGCACTGACAGTTATATAAGTCAGGTAATGAGTACATAACTGTAACCCCTCTGTACATCACCTTTACAATAACAGTAGAAAGGGAAAGAGGGCTGAGAAGGTGGCTCAGTGGTAGAGTACTTACTTAGCATTCATGAAACCCTGGGTTTGATTCCTCAGTGCCACATACACAGAAAAAGCTGGAAGTGGTGTTGTGGCTGTACAGTGCTAGCCTTGAGCAACTAAGCTCAGAGACAGTGCCCAGGCCCCAAGTTCAAGCCCCAAGACGGGCATAAAAAAGAAAGAAAAAAGTACACAGGGTGATGAATTCTGAGAAATGTATATGCTCACTGCCCAAATTAAGTTGTAAACATCTTCATTGCCCCAGAAAATCCCTTCTTCTAATTAGTCTCCTTGACCAGACACACCAACCCCTCTCATTTCTATCCATGTAGATTAGAGCTGTCTGGTTTTTAAACCCATACAAATGGAACCATCCTGCGTTGTACTCTTCTATGACTTTCACTTAACACAATGCTTCTGAGACTTGTCTATGTTATCATGAGCCCCATTCTTTGTTGCATTCTTACCTAGTGGTTTTCTGTTGTGTGAACATAGAATTGGTTTACCTAGTTTTCTGTTGCTAGGTATTTGGGTAATTTCTAACCTTTGGCTGTTGTGCATAAAACTTCTGCAATAGGCTTGTGCACATCCTTGTGGACATATATTCTTTTTTCTTGATTATAAAGCTAGGACTGAAATTGCTGGCTCCTTGGAATGCTGTTTTTTTTAACTTTGGCTGTCATTGATGCATAGCGTTCCACTTGTTTCATGTCTTTGTCAACACAGTCTTGATGGTCATAATTTTAGTCATACTAATGGACATAGAGTACTTCATTATGTTGTTTTTAATTGACTATTGAAGAATGGTTAACACAAACATTCCATTTTAACTGTATAGTTTGATGAAGTTTATCTCTCTCCCTCTCCCTCCCCTCTCCCTCTCTCTCTTTTTTTCTCTCTCACACATACAGACACACACAGACACACAGACACACACACATACAACCACTACCACATTTAAGATATCAAATATTACCTTCTGCAAAAAGTTTCTTCACTGCCCTTTCTAATCAGTGCTTTGGTAAAAGGGAACTAATCTGCTCTCTGACCCTACCAATTAGTGTTACTTGTTCTATAATTTCTTATAAATGAAATAGTATGATGTATGTACTTTTTGTCTAGACTTTTTTTTTGCTCAGTATCTTTTTGAATGAGATTCATGCGCATTCTACAGATGCATCAAAATGTTTAACTTCTAGTCTGTTTATGAATATTTGTATTGTTTGTTATTATATACATTGTTGCTGTAAGCATTTGGGTATAATCATTTGGGGGAATATTTTACCTTTTTCTTGAGTAAATACCTAGAAGTAGAATGACCAGGTCATATTTTAACTTCACAAGAAACAGCCACAAAAGTTGCTTTTAATTCTAGAAGGATTAGTGATATTTGATTTTTGTATAATTCATACTTTCCTGATAGCTAACAATGACAAATATTTTATCAGTTATTTATATATCTTCTCTTATAAAAGTTTAAAATATTTCAATTTTTAAAAATTAGATTGCTTATTTTCTTATTTTTGACTTGTAATAACTTTTTGTTTGTTGGTGCTAAGATTTGAACTGGAGTTCTCACACTTTCTAGGTTGGTGTTCAGTCACTTGGGCCCTTTTTTAAAACTTTTTCTGTAGCTGAGACCACAAGAAAATGTCATCATATGCATTTGGGGGGTTGAGGTGGGGGGTCACATTAATTTTCTTCCTATATTGGTCTTGAACTGCAATCCTGACATCTACCTTCCAGCCCAAGTTCTTTGTATATATTCTGGAAATAACCCATGGGGTGTAAATATTTCAAATACTTCTTCATCTATGTCCTGCCTTTTGATTTTAAGTGTTATCTTCCAAAGAGCAAGAGTTCTAAACTTTTATTGAGTCCAATTTTTAATATTTTCTCTATGCTTATATCATAATATCATCTACAAACGATTATAGTGATTTATTTTCTTCTATATTTTCTTTAATTTTATATAGTTTGCTCTGTTACATTCAGGCTTATGATCCAATTTTGTAATCATCATTGTCAGCTTATTCCAGTACCATCAAATGAAGCTTTAATCCTACACTATCGCATTACCTTTGTTACTCTGTCTTGATTGCTATGATGTTATAATAAGTCATGAAATCAAGAACTATCAGTCCTGTAACTTTGTTCTTGCTGAAAATGTATTGGCTATACTGGATTCTTTGCAAGCATATAAGATTTTAGGGTATGTCAATATTTCAAGAAATCAATGCTGAAGTTTTGGCTGAGATTGTGTTGAACTTACACATTTGTTTTATTTCTTTTCCTAGTTTTTTAAATTTTAGGTTTCATGTACTACACATATTTAATTAAATTCAACCCTGAGTGCTTTATGTGCTTTGATTGTATTATTTTCCTAATTTCATTTTGTAGTTCTTTACTGATAACAAGTAGCAATACAATTGTTTTTGTATACTAATCTTGTATTCATAGACCTGACTAGATCCATTTAGAGCTCTATTAACTTTCCAGCCTAGATCAACTTGTTTTCTTTCTACATAATTAATACATGATTATGTTTTCTGGCAATAAGCTCAGCTTGTCTTTTTATTTCCAATATAAATGTACTTTGTGTGTTTTGCTTACATTTTAGCATTCGTTTTAGATATTGTATTGATCTCACTGTGGCATTAATATAAATTTCTTACTGATTGCCTTCTTAGAAGATTTTTTCTTTTATCATTTGAGTATTCTATGTTGAGAATTCCCTGTTTATGTGTTTTTTCCATTCCTCTTGGATTCTTTTCATTATTTGTAGGAGCTCTGAAAACATGTTCAAACAAGACTTTTATTAGATATGTCTTGTAGATATTTCTCTTAGTTGGTAGCTCTCCTTTTTGCTTCCATAATGCTGTCTTTTCATGAGTAAGAGTTGTTGATGTTTTTCAAATTTGTTGAAGTCGAGTTTATGAAATTTTATCTTTTGTCTACCCCAAAGTTTATAAATATATTAATCTCTTGTTTTCCCTAGAAGATTTTAAGTTTTAGCTTTTACAATTACATCTATGATTATTTTTGAAAGCTCGATATTCGACAAACATGTCTGCTTTATTTAACTAATATCATATTCAAGTGACTTATTATCATATTTATTAGTAAATTTGGCAAAGATGAAAAATGTATAATATGTAGAGCTGATGATTGTGTAGATAAGAAACAGATACACTGTTGGAGGTACAAATATATTTATATAAATATGGTTACAGCAATGAGTTTGAATAAGCCTTAAAACTGTTAATTATTAGAGTCCTAAGGTACACATTAAGAAATACAATCATTGGAAATAATCCTGGATCCATGACAAATTCAGATTCAAGATGTTCCCACATATATACATTATATATAATATATAATATTTATAACATATACATATGTTATATAAAATGTGTGTGTATATATATAATGTACTGCCACCACTGCACATCCTGACTTGTTCCTGTGGTTGACGGAGGTGTGGTGTGAGGGTAGAAGAGTGCCAGGTTTTTGGAAATGATGCTGTTGAGCTTGCAGTTTATGGAGAAGAGTCATTAGCATGCGCAGACTCTCAACTTTTCCTGAGAACTCCCCAGCCTCCATTGTCACTCTTTAGGGCCCAGCGTATGCATATTGATCGAGTTTCATTGAGCTGAGAAGCCAGCAGAACAGTCTGGGCTCCAGAAGCCTTAGTCTAAGGGAGCACTTTACAGTTAAATAGAATGCCGAGAAGGCAGTTTTATCAAGACATGTGTCCACAATACTGAACTCTGAAGGTCCAACTGCTGATGTTCTTCCTGTTGTTCACCTTCATCACTCAAATATTCTGTGCTGTAGCTTTTCAGCCAATTGTTTGTGACTACAGGACTCTCTGAGGGGATTGGACATAGAGGGAGGAAAAGAGAATTTTAGAGGAGGAAAATATCAGCATACATTGTGAATATAGATGATAAAAAGAAACTCAATGAAAGCTGTTGGCTAACATGTTTAATAGGGGTAGAAGAATAGGAAGAGTAAATGAGGTTGATTCAATTCTGTACGTGCATGTGTGAAACACTGTGGTGAAATCTTTTTGAGCAATTAGCACATACTAAAAATGAATGACAGCCCTATAACCCTAGCTACTCAGAAAGCTGAGACATAGAATGTTGAAGTTCAAAGGCAGTCAGCATGAAAAAAAAAAATCTGAGAGACTCCATCTCTAATTAGCCAGCAAAATGCCAGACTGGAGGCATGATTCAACTGGTTCATGTCAGTCATGAGCAGGAAATCTGAGCAAACACATGAGGCCCGAAGTTCAAGCCCCAGTACCAATACAATCAAGCAATGAATGACAATAATGTGAAACAGTTCCCTGAGTGTGACAGGGGCTGCCTAGTGGTAAAGAGGTGAGCAAAAGAAGGTGGATATGGTCAAAATACCTTAGGTGCATGTGTGAAAATGGAACAAGGAAGTTTTTTTCGATTGGCTTTGGTAAGGGGAGAGGTTATGAGGGAGAACAGATGGTGTGAATCTGACCAAGGTATATTATGAAACCCTCTTATATAATTGTATGATGCTTATAGAAATGTTGGAATAATGTTATGTAGATAAGACCTACCAGTTAGCATAAACTATGCAAATAAACATCGTATTAATTTCCTAGGACCACACTCCTTGTGAAGGCTCGAGCAAAGGATCTTTCTTCTTCCTAGATTCTAAAAATTCCTTGCAGTTCCTGACTTTCCTTGGCTTGTAGCAGTGCCACTGTACTCTCTGCCTCCATTGTTACACAGACTTCTTTCCTGTGTGTACATGGACCTGTATGGGTCCTCAGTTTTTTCTAAGGGCATTACATAAGTAGTATCTTAAGAGAATACCTATGTGCATACTACTTATGGGTATGTACTACTTAAATTAAGATGGTTCATATTAATTTAATTGTATTTGCAATTAAATTATATTTGCCAAATAAGTTCACACACACAGGTTACCAGGGATTAGGAATGAAATATTTTGAGTTTAACCCACTCTAAGCATATGTGCTGGCAACAGATTCCTCTCTAAATATTCCTTCCTGTGCTATTGCATGGTACTATGAACTGAAAGCTGCTCTTCTCGCTGGCGTTTCTGATCTCTGCGTATACTATGTCTTTTGTTCAGAAGATGATTCTAATAATCCCCTTAGGTCTTTCTCTAGAATTCAGAGTGGAGATATTGAGTTGCTATGTGCATAGAAACAGAATGTTCAGCCTTAATTCCCAAGACAATTAGCGTGTTGGCAGTGTTTTCAGGGAAAGCAGATGTGAGGGAATGGTGGAGAGATTAAGGGAAGATGAGTTGCTGGCCATGGAGCTAACTAGGGCAGAGATCAGGGGTAACCTAGTAGAGGGTGAGAATGCAGAATGGAATTGAGACTCTTTGAGTACAAATAGCAATGTGGCATGGGTGGCCTAATTGGAGACAGGCATGGAATTCTAGCAGGATTTGGAAGTGGAGCCCATCTTGATGAGAGATAGAAATTGTCCACATCCAACCTATCAGGTGTACCTCAGAGTTTTCATATCACCATGTGCCAAATCTGGTCAATGTCTTCCAGTTTCCTCCACTAAAAACCTATTCTAGCTCCCATCATCTCTCTCCTAGACTACTAAGCCTCCTTCCACTCCTGCCACTCCCAATCATCCTCCATCATGTATTTCAATTCTCTTTTCAACAGTAAGCCCCAAATCTGCTCTGGGACCACCCACCTTATGCCATCACTGTCAGCAAGGCTGCTTTCTTCATGTTCCTTACACATATCAAACTCCTCAGTACCACAGGGCCTTTCACTGCAGCTATTCTCATGGCCTGGAACTCTGCTCCTACTTATCTAGGCCTGCTTCTTGTTCTTTTCTTGGAAGAATCTTTTATGATCCTCTAGTCTAAAGGGGTACCTCCCTATTTCTCTTTATCTATCACTCAGTTTTATTTTCTTTATAGTACTTGTCACTACCTGTAATAATTGAATTCACTTATTTCAGAGGTTCCCCTTATAGAGTGATTTTTAATTCTCAAGGCATCTTTAAACTCAATGTCTAGAGATACTCTTGGTATTGCCTTACTGCAGTAAGGAGGATTACTGGCACAAATGGGTAGAGGTTTAGGATGCTGCTAAACATTCTATAGTACACAGGATAGCTCCCCTGACAAGAAATCCCCAACCATGCTGCACCAATAGGCAAGTGCCAAAGTTGAGTAGTCCATAGTTGTTTGTCTGATTTTCTTCTCTGATTCTACACTTAAAACTTATTTTTCAATATTTATGCTCCCAAAATGCAGGCACCTGCACTGGCTTGTGTTCTGCTCACTGCTCTATTATCACTGGTCCTTAGAAGAATGTCCTGGCCAGGGTTGGTGATCAAAACAATAATTGATGGAAGAATGAACAAATGAATGATTTCAAGCCCTAGGTAATCCCATTACTAGTTTATGTGAGCATGGATTCCTGGCTTAATTGCCCCAACCTTCACTTGTATCATCTGTGATTATAAAGGTGCCTAACTTAATAGAGCTTTGTGTGGATGGAATGGGACAATAACTCTAAAACATTGCCTACATCCTTGGTAAGTAAGGTCCTGAATTGATTTTAGCTCATTTTAGCCCCCACCTATACTTTTTGCTTCTATGTGTTTATACCCCCTTTTCAATGTTTAGAAAGTAAAAACTTTCTTCTGTCAGCCATCTGAATCTTTGTGGATTCCCTTTGCCTCAACCTGCAGCCATTATCAAATTCTCTCTTCTGTCTGCCCAAGTACAAGCTTTGTGTGACAAAGACAAGGAATGGTCTGTCTGCTATTGTGCTTCTATCATGCTTCTAGGTGTACTGAGCTGCCAGCATTGACCTGGTTTAACCTTAGTCTAAGAAAGACCCTAAATCCCTGGGTCTCAGGATTGGAGCATGACTTTGCTTTTTCTTCTGAGATGCTTTCCTGCCTCCTTGCCTCCTTGAGGGGCACAGAGATTTTTTTTACCTCATTTTCCTCCTCAGATTGCAAAAGAATTTGTAATGTAGTCATTTTGAGAAGATTGATACCTTGGCAACATTTTTCATACAGAAATAGTGTATGGTAAATCATGCATTGAGATCTCCTTTGGCAACTTTTAGTAAACTAGTATAGCTTGTTTCTACATACACATGCATACACACAAATATGCCTAAAGAAAGTTTCTCACAACATTTATGCATAGCACTTTTGTGGATTTTTGTGACAATTGCAAAGGGGATTTATGTCTTCACTACTAGTGCAGTCTGAAAGTAAACTCTTAATCATTAATCATATTTTTGTGATAAAATCTTTTAATAGTTTCTATCAATGGATAGTAGTTTGAATGTAAGAACCTTACAATTGTATTGTCAAGTTTACAATTTGTATTTTTAATTTTTGTTTGATTCAGTGATTTTTAGAAGAATACTATCTCCTTTACAATTTTTAATTTTCATATGTATAAGCTTATGTGTTTTTCCTTTAGTTTTTAACAATTGACTCTTTAGTTTACATCATTTCATTTTTAATTGATGCTGAACTGTTCATTTCTTTTTGAATAATTTTAGATTTATCAAAGAATTACAAAGATTATATAGAGGACTTCTGTATGCTTCACACTAAGTTTCTTTTTCCTACAGTGTTATCACTTTATTTGTGTGTTTTTCTATTCCTTCTTATCCTTTTGATGGTCCAAAGGTTTTAGAATGACTCAGCTGCCAAAAGATAGGTTTTAAATTTAATATGAATAGAGGATCCTATAAATCCAAATGACAAGGAAAGATGTATAGAGAGGAAATAGAAGTAAGATCACCTTGTAGTTTCCAGGGTTGCTATCTAACATGTGAAGTTCTTTGCAAAATGAAACTGTGGAGTCCTTTGTGAAGATTGTTAAGAATGTCAAGATGGTGGCAGAAGAGCATTGAACTCAGCACTGGGTCCACTGAGTACAAAGCTCTGGGAAATTTCCTAGTTGCTTGTTTATAAAGCTGTTCCTACCAACGTTTCAACTTCCTCCAGGATCTAAATACCTTAGTGAGTTAAGTAAAAGTGTCCTGCATAACTGTGCCAAATGTACTGGTATGTGAGCTTTTTTAGAGCACTCAATGTCACAAGCTTTGCAGCTTGCCTGCCTTCTAAATCTCCGTTTAAAAGGTTTGGAGTGGAGGACAATGATATTAGCTACTCTGAAATGGCAGCAAACCTAATTCTAAAATAACATCCACATTAGCTCACACAGGCTGATATTTTCTTTGCGGAAGATCCAGCAAACAGAATGTTTGTTTTGAGTGCCTTCCAATAATACTTACAAGTAGCCAAGAATGCTTGGGCTCTTGGAAACTGTACCTTATGCCCAGAGGCTCCTAGTGAATATATTTTTTAACCAGGTTTATTCATTTAACTTGTCCAAATGGGGCACTTTCACAAGGGAACCCATCAACTGGGCATTTCTGATGAAATCATAAAAAAGACCTGTGGGGAAATGAGCTAGGAAAGCTCTTAGTAAACTGGGATTTTCAAAGTGGCTGGGGAATACACAGCTGGGAATTGGATTAACTACATCAAACTTCAATAGCATTATATTTTGAAATTTGAGATCACAACGTCTACTTGTAGTATTTTCTTGGCTCTGCAAGCAAGATAGTTATGCACATACAACCTACAAAGTATGCGAGACATGTTCCAATACACTTGAAACGAATCCCACTTCCCCTCTGCACTCACGTCCTGTTCATCATGATAAAAGGGGGTATCCTAAATCAGGGAGTATTTCTTCCTGTTTATTCAACACAATGCAAGTACTGGCTCTGCCATGGAACAGAGTTCAGATAGAAGAAATGCACCAACCTGGCTCTCCACTACCTTGAGACTCACAGGTAGGGCTCCATTGACTCCCACTGAGAGTAAGTGGACCAATTAGAATGGCACTGGGCTATCCTTTTCCTCTGTCTTCATTACTTTCCCTATGTGAAGGCATTGTGTACAAGCAATGCAGTTGACCTATTACTTTACATCTCTCCAGCCTTGAAGCTCTGTTCCTGAGGTGCAAATAAGTGATTGAATTTTGAAGTTGTCTTGTAGTGGGTTAGAGCTGCTTGGAGTCTGAAAGAAATTTGAGCAAAGCAAGTCCTAAGAAGATTATTTCAGGATTCTGTACTTGTATGTACATATAAATATGCACGTTTCTGTGTATTATGGTACTTAATATTTTTCATGACATCGGTTTCAACTTGTGCAGAATAAGTTAATTAGAAGAGCAAAATTAAATATAAACTAGTTGAGTTCTTGGAATTAGAAATGTAATAGCATTGCTTTAAAGATTGTATTGAGTCAATTACTCTTAATAATATTATCACACTTTTTTTTCTTTTTTTGCTGAGTAAAAAGACATAATTTGCAGAAAGATCAAAGATCTCACATCCTAGAAGACTTAATTGTTCTTGTTTCTTAGCCAGTTCAGAATACTATAACAAATACTCTACACTTGATTTCTTGGACCATAAAC
Source organism: Dipodomys ordii (assembly GCF_000151885.1). Classification (NCBI taxonomy): domain Eukaryota; kingdom Metazoa; phylum Chordata; class Mammalia; order Rodentia; family Heteromyidae; genus Dipodomys; species Dipodomys ordii. The sequence continues at coordinate 1,226,998 of NW_012267366.1, read as the reverse complement.
ATTCTTCTCACAGTTCTAGAGACTAGAAACTCCAAGATAAAGGCATTGGCAGATCGGTTGTCTAGTGCAGACTTTCTTCCTGATTTGCAGATTGTGTCTTCACTCCTGTAATCATAACCATCTCTCTCATGTGTCTGTTTTCTTATAAAAGCACTAATTTCATTATTAGAGTTTCACCCTTGACCAAATCACCTTGAATGGCCCCCCACCTCCAAATAACAAACATCATGTTGGGTAGTAAGGCTTGAATACCCAAAGCTTGAGGGGGCACAAGATTTCATTACTTCCACAGAACTATAACCTCTTTTTGTCACTTAGGTATTCCATTTAGCATCAGTTCTGTGTTTGGAGTTTTGTTAGGAGATATAAAAATATCTCAAAGTGAAAAACAAGACACCAATTTGAAAATGTTTACTAATATTAATTTCAGATTCTGCTATTCAACAGATTTCATTTGATTCATTAATGTTTGACCAATCCTAATCATCTCACATATCTGTCTTTTAGAAAATACTGCTTTTACTAAATACTAGATAGGTATCAAATAAACTTTATGGTTAAGAAAGGAAGAAGGCCATTTCTAGAACAGGATGAAGTATCAAGATTTAAGGAAGAGGTAGAGGCGAAGACAAGAAAAGCAGGAATGTGGATAAATTCAGCAAGATTTCTATGAAACATGGGGTTGGAGGCTGAGCTGCATTCAGCATCATTTCTTCAAAAGTCTTTGTGTGAATGTCAGCTATAATATTGCGTTTGTGTGCACTGCTTCTTGTTGCTCATTGACATTGTATACACTGGGTATCATACGGTGTACCCATTCTGCTGTGGATGAATCTTGGGGTTGTTTCCACTGTCAAAGTTTGTTGAAATTTCCCTGCCTTTAATTGTAGGGAGGGGAGTTCACCCTATCACAAGGGTGTATCTTTTCAGAGTCTCAGTATTATAGAAAAAAAGTCCCATTCATCTTGCTACCATAGGTAAATTTAGAATTTGTATTTTGTCTTCTGAGTGCTGTTAGATCAAGAAAGTAGAATTTAGTTTCACCAGTTAAGCAAATGACAGCAAGGCAAGCATTGGCTGTAGGGCTACAATGTCCTTTCTGATTATTTTGAGACCAAAGTGTTCCTTACTCTCTTGCCTATTCATGCATATCTTCAATGGAGTTTTAAAATGTGTTAACCGACATTCCTGGTCTTTTCCATGAAAGATTGGGCTGAGTATTTATTTTCCCTTTCTGCAAAAAATATACATGTATATGATTATATACTATATGTAAAGTACATAATTATATATATATATTTTTTTACAAAATCATGTAACTTTTTTTTTTTACAAATCATGCCCCTTGGTTTGCTTGAGACCAGGGAATCTATTATAAAACTTAGGTAAATGAGATATACTAATACTTCTTTCTCCATGTTCTTTCTTGATTTATACAAGGATAGCAAAGAGATTATATTCTTTTTAACTATAGTTGTTTTCTTTGTCTTGTTTTGTTTGTGAAGAATAAATAGTTCATTTTGAAGGCATAGACTTGTATTATTTTAATCCTCCCACAAATTATTTTGGATGATTCACACAAAAATATTTTTGAGGGAGCTACTTTTTATACAGTTTTGAGCTAGGCCTTTGTCAGTTTCCAAAGATGGTAGGTAGTACAGGACTTAAGATGGAGAGGAAATGTCTTTAATACTAAGAGAAATAAGATAATTGCCATTCAAGAGGCTCAAATAAAATGTTCTTCAAATTCAGAGAAGGCAAAGTTTCTTTTCTTTTGAGTGGATTGGGAAAAGCTCAGTGAAAATTGAAGCTTCTGGGCTAAAACTCCGAACCGTCATCAGTTATACTTAGGAAGGAAAAACAGGAGGCATGCCTTATTGCCTGAGTTCAACTAGGTAGTTGAACATTTCTAGAAACAATTCACTCAGATCTAGAGTTACGTGGCAGCTGAGTGGCTGCCAATTGACTCAATTGCTGAACTGATTCTAATTTTATATAATTGTACTAAATTAAACTTTAAACTTCAAAAAACTCGTATTGTGTTCCATTCTCAGAAAGCTTTCAATTTGGCTATGTGAATGTACTTTCCTCAACACATATTGTATGAGGTCTAACTCGAGAGCTGGTATTTATGAGGCTATATTATCCAAATTGGGATAAACTATAACCATGTAAAAATATTAATAATTATTATTTTCATTGATCACATGTTGAAATGATACTGTGTGGGAAATTTGAGTCAAATAAATATGTAGTTAAAATCAATTTCACCTATCTATTTTTATAGTTTTAATTACGTTATAAAAATAGTTTAAATGACATATGTGGCTTGAATTAGATCTCTGTGCAGCATTTCTCTAGAGAGTAGTTTGGGGTATAACATTGGAGTGTCTTGGGAACTTTAGCCAAGTCATTTAACTTCTGAACCAAAATTGACTTATTCCATGAGAATTTTACTTCAGCCACATAATTACTTAGGTGTTTCACATTGAATCAAATGTCCCCTACAGGCTCATGTATTGAATACTTTGTCCCCAGCAGAAGGCTTTATGTGGGGAGGTTGTGGAAACTTTAGGAAATGAGAACCCCACTCCCTGAAGTAGATCATGGGTATGCTTTTGGAGGTTATACCTGGTCCCCCCTTCTTTCCTCACCTGCTTCCTTTCCACCACGAGATGAGTAGCCTCTGCTCTGCTCTCTATTCTTGCTGCCATAATGGTTTTGCCTCATCACGGGCCTAGAACCCACAGATCCAAGGACTGTGGGCTAACTTTATGACACGGAGCCAAAATAAGTCCTTCTTCCTTTGCAATTATTTCCTTGGGTATTTTTGGGCACCCTATTACAAAAGTAATTAACAAAGAGAACAAAATTAAGGTTACATGCAAAACCCAGGTTGACTTAATAATTAGCTTCATAACTGAGTATCATGATATTTCTGTTTGAAGAGATAAAGAACACAATGTTCTATAAAAATTCATTAGATACCAAACGTCTTCCTGACTTCTAAAAAGTGTAATGGCATGACTGATGTGTGAAAAACTGGAAAAGAGGATTAAGAAAAGTAAAGGGAAGATGGTAAGTGAATAATGAAAGTAGTGTAGCTGAAGCATTTTCCTAGGCTTGGAAGCCAACTCTCACTGTTCTGTGAATAGTCTGGATAAAGATGAGAAAGCTACTCATTTGTGACTTTGTTTAGCATCTGCAGAATCACCTATCCAAAAGAGACAGCCAGTATGATTCCGTTTGGACTAATTGTTTGGTGAAGAGAAGTGAAGACATGTAGCTCATAAGTAAATGGTGGTGTTTCTCTATCTATAAGCGTGGATGGTTAAAGAAAAAAGAAACAGTTTATCTAAAGATAGTTCCAGTGAACTTCTGATGAGCTAGAAAAGGAAATGAACGGGGAGGGATTCAAGTTGTGAAAGAAGACACTGAAAAATTCTTTAGCTTTGCAGTTGAACTTCTTTGGCAATTACTGAAGATAGGGAAAGAAGGAAGATTTAGCCAAGATTTGTTAATTTTATAAACAGGTAGGGAACATCCTGTGCTTTTATTCCCCTCTAATTACAGTTTGTGAATATCTGTTTTTGAATTTTAGGACCCCTGTATCTTTGCTTTTTTTATATGTTCTGTGTGTTTCTTGTTTATCTGTGATTTATTGTCAGTTTTCATGTCTGTGTACTTCAAGCAGTAAAAATAATCACATTGTCTTAAAATGCTGAACAAGAAAAGCTCAGCAAGATGCATCTGGATTGTTTGCATACTGATTTAATATGAAGAGAAGTAAATAATTCCTTCTTACCAGGAGTTTCATGACTATTTCTCTTTGGGGTGAAGTTTTGGTGTGAGATCTGGTTTCAGTCACAAAAGGGCCTGCTTCTTATGTATTGAGTGGAATTCCTTTTATAGCTAAACAGTGTACAAGTGAGGATGCAGTTTGGTTATAAATATCTGAAACCAAAATAACCATAGCTTAAAAAATATGTTATTGTTTCTCATTTAAAGGAAGCAAGGATGCTTCCACATTTACCTTGGACCCAGAGTCTTTCAGCCATTTTCTACCATTTTCTACCACATCTTTCTCATCAAGAGCACATCCTAGTCTAAGATGGCTGCTGCTGAGGTGGCTATTGTAGCTACTTTACAGGCAGGAGAGAAAATGGCAGTAATATAAATTTTCTTTATCATTTTTATTTTTGATTGTTATTTGGGGATTCTAGGGATCAAACTTAAGGTCTCACACATGCTGTGTAAATATTCTACCACTGAGTTTTCATTCTAGTGCCCAGTACTGATTTCTGAAGTGTCTTTTTTAAAGATCAAGTTAGGAGCCATCTCAGAAATTCATTCACATTGTTGTTCATGTTTCACTGGCCAGAGCCTTGTGCCTTTGAAATGGCCAAGGAAAATAAAGTTTCAAAAATGAAAATATCTTTGCTGGACACATTTTTCTCCTCAAAGTACAGTAGGATTCTCTAACCAAGAAAGAGGGAAGAAGGGAACAAATAGTCTTTCTATGTAAATTAGTAATTGTACCATTTCTCTGGGTATTGTGAGTTTATCCTCCACCCATGTGGGTACTGCTAAACTACTTTCTTTGATCAACTGCTGGGCAGCAGTTTTATGCATTTGAAACCAAGTTTCTATGTCAACTGCATTTTCAATTTATTCCTGCTCTGTCTAACCACGGTGGAATGCTTCACCTCTTCTACCTTTCAGTGTTCTGGTGGTTTATTTCCTGACTGTGGAGCTGATCTCAAGGTCTTCGGTTGAGCACTGCATGAGTAGTTGGCCATGTTGTATTTAAAATGTGTGACTGAACAGTAAATCCAGTTCAGCTTGGCAGGATACTCTATTTGTGGGAAGCACGCAGAGATTGACACTAACTGAATGCAGTCAGTCATGCTGACTTTGGAGGACTCATATATGCAGTCCTGGAGGGAAATGAAATACTAATTGAACGGTATATAGTGCAGAATCACTTTAAATTATGACTGTGTTTGCTCATGAGCTTTCATCTTCCTCTCTCTCTTCCCTCTCTATACACTCGCCTACTTCTTTTGTTGAGCAGCCATAGTTGAATTTGTAGAAGGCACATTTGCAGGTTGTATAACTTTGCTGGTAGTAAGACCTCTCCACACCCCAGCACCACTTTCCACACTCAGGAGTTCTATGGGCACTACCATTCTGAATTAGATGTGGAGAGACAGAAATCCACCAATACAAGTAAGAGATACCTTCAAAACCACTATCATATAACTAAAGACATGGCTGTTCAGATTTGTGGTGGGGCCAGACTATCTGTTTCTTAATCATAAGACAGAACAGAGGCGAATGGTAGAAGAATATTCTTACATATAATCAAGGGCCTCACTGTTGCATTTAAAATGCCATTTGGGTCGCCATGCAGTTAATGGAAATATATGGGAATGTAACAAAGTGCTGAAACAGATCCAATTTTGTTGGTGCTCTGTTGTGTAATAGTAGGCATCTTGAGAAAAAGTTGGAAAAAAATACATCATACAGTCCTAGCCATCCAACATGAATCTGAATCGCATCCTACTTTCAGACTTTGTAAGGGTAGGGATGTGAGGGAAGAAATGGCTGCTTTCTAACATTTGAAAGATCAGAACATTATCCCAAATCTCATTATAAAAATCCAATTAATCAATTTGGAATGAATCATCACACACAGCATGATGGTGATATTTTCTTTCTTGATTGAGTTGTTAAAGTACAGAAATCACCACTGTGTTCCTATTGTGTTGGTTCTTAACCACAGCTGAAATAAATTTGGAAAGTGTTCTCAGATAGTTGGGAAGGAAGAAACACAAGGACGCATTTACTGCACCATACAAATAAAGCAAAGGTCATTTTCCCACATCATCCTGAGGCTTGATGTTAATCTGGGACAAACACAGTTGGATTTTTTTTAAAGGAGAGGGCACTGCTCTGGGGAAGGAGAGATGGGACAGTTCCCTTTCACCCAGATGTAGCTCGGCTCAGGTCACTTCTCTTGGCCCCAAACCTCAGAGAGAATCAGATATGTATAATTTTACAAGTTTTATTTTCTATTTTTTAACCCTTTTCTAAAGTACAAGAAGGAAAGGTTGAGCACCATGTGTTAAGAGGCCAGGAGACACTGTTGTTTTCTGTATGTCCATGGTTCCTTTGTGTCTCATAAATAAAAGACTTCTATAAAAACATGGAAAATATCTTCACCCTAAATTAAGAAAGGAGCTTTGCTTCAATTTCCTCCCCTGCAAAGTTGGCAACTGAGTTAAACAAAATATTTTTGGTTCCAGAGATACTATTGTCCCAACTCCATCCTCACTCCTAGTGCTGTCTGCAGTGTCCTTTCTGACTGATTCAGATCAGACCTGATCTGTTTCTCCTTGACAGGGGCCCCTGGTTCTTGTGCAACAGAGCCTGAATCAGGGAAGCTTTACTGCCTGCAGGAATTTGAATTCTAGTGACAACTTTCAGATTCATCCTTTGCTTCCAGATAGGAATGTGGTGTCCTTGATAATGCTTGGTTGAGCTATCCTGTACAAAGGATAATGTTTATTTTGTCATCCTTGAAATATATTTCCAAACACTGGTTATGATGGTTAAAAAGCACTCTACATCTTGGAGAGGTCTGGAGAAGAAAATGTAGCAAGGTAAATCTGTTCACTCCACCATCACCACCACAACCATGTAGCCAATTCAGTAAACAAAATGTCTTTGAGCCTCTAGCACATATCAAACAAATGAATGAGGCACTCAGAATACAGAAAGGAAAAACACAGATATGTCCTATTTTCACAGAGCTAGTAGGCTGAGAAGCAACACCGACAGTACTTTCTGTATGACCCTATCCCTCTCTACCTTTCCAATAGATTTTCATTTTAATTCTTGTCTTTTCTTACCCTCAATTGTCAACAGTGGGCTTCTTACTTTTCTTTGACTGTGTCAGTATTATTTCCTTACATGCTGTCTATTGGCTCTTCTCAGTACCCAAAAATGTTTCAACATAGTAGACTCCTTCTCTGTATAATCCTTGCTACAAGCAACTTGAGTGTTGAAATGGTGATCATGTGAGTAGTTATGCAGCATGGTGTGTGAGTGGAAGTAACTGTATTCCTTCCAGTCCAAGGTGGTAAATGGCCCGCCAGTTCTAAGCAATAAGTGAGCATGCTGGTATCTGAGTTTGGAGGGCTGCCACTCAGCTGGAATGCATGAATAACTATGAGATGCAGAGTCCCCTAACATTCACATCAAACCTCTAGAATCACTGAGAAATAGATTTCCACTGCATTAAGCCACTGAAGGTCTACTATTAAATTGACCTATCTTAACTAAAGACTCAGTTGAATGGAGTTGATACTATTATTATCACCATATTGTAAATGAAGAAGTGGGGCACCTAGAGGTAATGTCCCCCACAGTCATACAGCAAGTATATGTAGAAATGCCATTTGAACCAAGGTTATCCACATCCTAAGACTGTGTTCTAGTTCCCATGGTAAATTACACAAGGAGCACAGAGGGGAAGCATTTTAAAATAATTAGGTTAAACCAAGGGAAGTACAGTGAAAATTTCAAGCCCAAGGAAGCTACTCAGCTGGAGTACACACAGCATGATCTCAATAAGTGTTAAATGAATAAGTGAATCTTTATAAGGAGGAGTGTATTCAATTTGCATAAGTACATAGCAAAGTGTCCACAATGAGTGGCTTAAGTTAGTGTGTATAATATCCTACAACTTCATTTCTTTTCATGTTAAACAGAGAATATTTATCTTGAATGTGAGAGGAAAGAAGGAAAAGAAAGTACCTAGACTCTTCATCTGGAGATGGGCCCCCAAAAGGAGTCAAGTGGAATGTTCTTGGAGGGGAGCTATTATAGTGCAGGTCTCCACTCATATAGTGCAGGTCTCCTCTCCTAGGCTTTGGGCTGCTATTTGATGGCTTATGCATGCACCATATTCATTTGTTTCATTTGTTGAGTGGGCACCCAGGACATTATGGGAGAAGTGTTGGAACAGGAGCCCAAGGCAGTATGGGAACAAGAAATGCCATGATAAGCCACATGTTATTTGCCTCATGTAATCTCTGCCATTTTTATCACTACCTATCTAACAATCCCCCCCTTCTCTCTCATTCCCAACTCTTGGATAAAAACTCTAACTGCCACCAGGGAACACAACCTATGGCAGCTCCAGGATACTTGATGCTGAGAGCCAGCAGAGTGGGATATGGCAGTCTAGGATCTTCTGAGAATGGTCTTCTAGGTGGACAAGACATGGCTTGTGTGCAGTTCCAGTGCACAACAGTAAAGCTCTGGAAGGCAGTTTATATGAGGCTCTGTTCTTACAGCCATTTGTAACTTGATGATTCAAATCTTAAAGAAACCAGTTTAGCAAGCAGGTTGAGAATACAGGGACCAAATAGTAAGAGAATTATTATACTGGATAGAGGTGCTGGGAAAGACAGCAGTCAAAACTGGATATTTCCCCATGAAAGCCATCCTTCAGTAGCTTCCTAAGTCAGTTCAGGCACACCTAACTGGATCCTCTACTCAAGTTGATACAAGGCAGGAAAGAGGGTATCCACCAAGGCTTAAGTGCAGGGTTCTCTTTCCAGGTTCATGTTATTGGCAGAATCTAGTTATCCACCATTGCAGAATCCTTAAATAATATGTCATCATGGGGAAAAGAGCCCATCCCTTGCCATATAAGGTCATCTTGTAAAGGGAAAGTCTACCCCTATCTTATTCTGAGGACCTATCCATACTCAAAGGAAAGGATTATTCCAGGTATATATACCATGAAGTGGAAATATTGTGGCCCATCTTGCAAATCTGTATACAACTAGCAGTGAATAAAGAAAAACTGATATACTTTTATGGCTCAGTCCAATTGATTGGTACTCATTTATTAAATGTAGAACCCAGCCCTGAAGTCTGTGAATAGAGGAGTTAAATAATCAGTTTAAGTCATACATCAAAGAAAACTAAAGGAGTTAAGACAAAAACACCCATAAATCACAGCCTATTAGCTGGGAACATTGTTAAATGCAGACAAATGTTGAATAGGGTAACTCAATGAATGGAATTGGTGATGCTAATCTTGCCACCATTCTTTAAAGTCTAATTTATTGAGGAATAATTTATATATAATAAACTTTATCCATTTTGAGTGTAAAAGTAGTGGTTTTTAATGATTTAGGGAGCATTGATATTTTTATTGATTTTTATCTTCCTATGCACAGCCATCACATTTCTATTTGTTTATTTCTTTAATGGCTGTCAATAATTGAAAGTGTATATTTTCCTGTTTAAAAGACTTACATATTTTGTTAGTTTTTTCTTGAATACATATTTTACATTATAAATGACATATTTTCAATGTTACCATTCATAACTCTTGGCTGAAAGTTTATAGAAATTCAATTTTTTTTGTCTATTTCAATTATTGAAGCTACATTGAACGTTTGTGTTATTTCCAGTGATTTGTCTTTTGAGTTGCCTAAGTAGGGAGTTGTATTGTTTGCAGACTGTGATTGAGGTTAGAATTTTCAGTTTCACACGTACTATGTTATCTGATTCTCCCATAGAAACTAATATTATCTTCACTTAAGAGATCAGAAAATAAACCCAAAGATTTTAAATGATCTGCAATAGGTACCAAGTGAAAGAAGTGGAAGAATCTAGTCTTCTGTCTTCTTTCAACACAATTTTGTGCCTCCTAAAATACTCACCTTGAAAACAAATGAAATATACAATTAGACAGAAGCCAAGATAGTGGAGGAAGATGGAAAAAAAAGAAAATAATTTCAGTTACCATGTGAACATCAAAACAACATGAATTGGCCAAGTCCTGATTTATTGACCGAAAGGACTTATAAATTCCTTTTCAGTTTTTCCAGTTTGCAAAGTTCAATATCATTGCTATGTTTATAAACTTTAACATCTTAGTTTTTTTCCAATGCTACCAAGGTAATGAAGTCCTTGGCTATATTCATATAACCATGGTTAAGATCTTGCTACTATAGTTGCTGATGATCACTGCATAATTGGTAGAAACAGGTATCAATAAATGTAGAATGACAAAAGATGTCACCACAATGTCTAGTCAAATTTATATCATTCTAGCCATTATTTCAGGGAAGCTTATAATTTCTTTTATCTTCATTGTGCACAATCTGCTAAAGTACTTTAGAATTTGGATTCAATAAGAGTATATCCCATTTCTTCCTGTGGTTATTTTCAAGAGAGGCCTGGAAAGCAGATGGAAGAATTTCCATTTGGTAAAGATAGGAATTTTTTCCACCACCTTGGAGACTATGTTTCCTTTCCAGTGTTAAGTAGACATACTGGAACCTTCCCATTGGGTAATAAGGAAAACAGAGTCCAGGGAAACTCATGAGAAACTGAGTGTTCCATGTTTATAATAAAGATCAGGCACCTCCCCAAGTTGTGCTTGAAAAAATAATGTGTCTTATTACAAAGCCAACTGGCTTCAGTTCCAACCACGATAGTTCAATATTGGTCCATAGTCTGCAGTGATTACACTTATAAGGCCAAATTGAATTGAGATGTAGGTACTGAAGTAATAAATATTTTACATAGGATGTAGCCCATGTCATAAAGTCCTTCCCATGCTGAATGCTATGTAAATTGTCCAAACTACACCAAGAGCTCCTTAAGTTTCCCTCGTTGAACCATCTGTTTCACATGGAAGTGGAAATTGAGGATTTGCAAGTAGGACATCCAGCTGTGACTTACATGTGGCAAGGCTAGACTAGCTGTCCAGTCAGTAAATGAAACAACATAAGCCTAATCAACTCTGAGACCTGAAAACCACACTCCTTGATTCTTGCTAATTTAAGCCCATATGGAAACTTACTAAAGCAAATACTGCAGTGAATTCAAAGGCCAGTTTGTTGGAAAGTCTCCTTAAAAAATAAATATTTTTTTCTTCAGGTAATTATTTTCTTTTTCTTTTTTTTTAAGATACCCACAGTTTAATTTTAGGGCTGAAAATTAGGCATCTCTTTTCTTATTTTCTCTTCTCTGAATGTTTTAAGGAAAGCATCTTACAAGTGTGATTGTATCAAAGAGGAGCTTCATTATATAAGGTTCCTTGTAAGCCCGGTAATTTCTGAAATGAACTTTCAAAAATAGCTCTTTCAGTTTCTGGGACAGCATGAGACGGGCCAAGAAAAGAAGATGAAATAACACCTGTAGTGTGGTACCCAAGGATATCACTCCGAAAGACATATTATTTATATTTATGTGTCTTAAAATGTAGCCATTACTAAAAATAAGAGCTGATCTATATATACATGCTCTATGTACTACCTTGCTCACTTTTCTCTTAGAAAAATAAAACAACAAAATACACGTAGATTGCTGAGAAATAACATGCTTTCAGAAAGCTGAAATATATCATTCAACTCCTGTGTGGTTGACTTTTTTAGAAGAGTCAAGAGAATGCTGTCAGTACAACATGAAGTAATTTTGAAAACAACTCAAGTCTTTTAAATGAACTGTTGGAGATAACTAAACATTCAGTACTCAGACATCTTGCTTATCCTGTCTTTTCTCCTTTCCCATCCACCTACTGGTCTCAAGCCTCTTTCAAGTGCTCAGAAACCTCAAGAACTACTTTTAGACTGAGTCCTTCCTGGAGGTCAGAGAAGGTAGATACTGAAGCTGGACAAGATTGCAGAGTGCTAAAGATACTGCACACAAGGGGCCAGCCAAAATAAAGCCAAGAGCTCCAGTGTGTGTGTGTGGGGGGGGGGTGCTGTGTTTATTCTAACTTTCACATGCATTTTGCATTCATCCTGAAGTAAACAGTCTGTAGAGAGCCTCCACCTTGGTAGATCCCTTTCTTCAAATATAAAGCCCCCTTTTGGGTTTGCATGCTTAAACTCACTGATGACTTTTGTTCACACAATTAAAAATTCAAGTCAGGTGGTACCAGGAGTCTGCGCTGAGAATTCATAGGGTGAAGGAAATGCATTCTGGCTCTGTTGTTATGGCAATAATTGATGCTTCTTTGGGTTCCAGAATAGGGCATAGGTATAATATTTTCCCTGTAGGCAATTATGAAAGAAGTGAGAAAGAAATAAAGACAGCATCCTAGTGTTTTCCCCAGTATTTAACCACCTTTGGAAAGGATAACTATTGAGACAAATTTTCTTGAAAGCATGTGACATTGACTTTTTAGGACCATCCACTTTTGATGGTGGATATAGATTATAATGTTGCTGATCTTTATGGAATATATTCTGATGAACTGCCAGATCTTGTATGAATGTTTGAGTCTGCCACCTGAGATTTAGGCTTCTGGATAATTCTCAAGCAACGTTTTCTCCTTTGTACTAATGGTTCTCAGTGGGAGATGAAAAGGGAGAGGACTTTGTTTCCTCATGGAATATTTGATAATACCTGGAGACAGTTTTGGAAGTGGCAACTGAGATAGGTTGTGCTAATGGCATTCTTTGAGTGGTGGCTAGGGATGCCACTAAACACTTTACAATGCATGGACTGAGTTCAAGTTCATACAGTGACAAGCCCCAAATGTCCATAGTGCTAACATTGCAAAACTATGCTGGGAGCCAGGCACCGGTGGCTCATGCCTGTCATCCTAGCTACTCAGGAGGCTGAGATCTGAGGATCGAGGTTCAAAGCCAGCCTGGGCAGTAAAGACTGTGAGACTCATCTCCAATAAACCACTAGAAAACCAGAAGTGGCACCGTGGCTCAAGCGGTAGAGAGCTCACCTTGAGAAGAAGAGCTGAGGGATAGCACCCAAGCCCAGAGTTCAAGGCCCACAACCGATAAAAAAAATCTCTGCTGGGACATTAATTGTCATGTTTGGAGTGTGTGGCATTCAGGAAGTATAGTTGAGTTGTTGCAGTCAAACAGTTTTCTTCAAGGAGAGTTTTCTGTGACTTCTCAGGGGTTGTCAAGGATGCTCCACCTTGGAAGAATGTGAGATCCTCCCAGTGAAGGACTCATCTTGAAACTGGTATAACTCAAAAGCCTTGCAAGTCTCAGGTTTCAAAATGAAATTCCCTTTGCTTCACATTACAGTATGTGCTTCGAATTTCATGTAGGTACCAGAGCACATTGAAATGATGCATTTAAAAAAATTTAGTTGGAACACCATATACTGACAATCCAGCAAGCTGGTTTGTATAGATTTTTACTTATCCCCCTCCTTATTACCTTGAGATAGCAAATGAAAATAAATTCTCTTTCTTTTTCCCTCCTTCACACATAAATACACACACACACACACACACACACACACACACACAAATACACACATATATACTTGGTTCTAAAAATGGGCCTTCAAGCATTAGTAACTTTATCACATTCAATGAAAATCCCTTCTACATATTGGCATACTTATTATTATTCTAGAAAGTTCCCATAAAAAGGAAAGGACAAACTACCTTGTTAATATCTGGAGACCATTTTGATGACAACTGTGAGTGGACACAGCTCTGTAACATGTCCATTCATCAACCATTCCTGTCAGGGTGAATACCTCACCTGTCCTAAGGAAATGATATGCTATCTATGTATCTTTGCACATTTCCCAGTGGCACTATGGAACTTGACAGCCTGACTGATTTTGTCCAAGCCCAGACTTTCCTGCTGCATTGGTCTACCAGTGTTGACTGAGAGGTCTGTCTGTGTTCCCTCAGAGCTGTCAAAAACACATCATTGTGGACTCCTTTGAGTCCCTGTACTATGCTACACCCTATGTAAAAGGCTGTTGATATATGGTTCCAAAAGTGCGTTGAAGATCTCAGTGAAGGAATTAAGACACATAAAAGAAAATATAAGATGAATTTTCATCCAAGGAAGGGTATCTACAGGGGCTTGAGGAGCCCAAAGCGAATGGAGTACTTTGGTCTATGGATATCTGGGGATGGTTCATCAGAAAAGGAATGACTTCAGCATTCATTTTTAAAAACCTAGTATGAATATTACCTGGAAGGAAAACAGAGTATAGGGTATACCAAGGGCTCATTGGTATCTTATTGAGTTGAGTGGCAATGATGACACCTTGGTTCTTACTGACAAAGACTGGTGGAGGATCTGACTTCTCCTAATTTTTACAAGCATTTTGTTCCCAGTGAACTTACATAAACATAGAAACAAATTTAAAATAGCTTTCTCCCAGCCTCCCATCCCCAAACAACTGTATGTCATGTGCTAGAGGCATTATTGGACCCTAACTCAGAAAATTAGGTAAAAGTGAAAAATTTTACTGGAATAGACAATTTATAATGAGAAAAGAGTATAGGTAATGTTTGGTGTTTTACATGTTAAGTTTGAGATGCTTGTAAAATGTCCATGCTAGTGTGTCCAGGGAAATTTGTGATGGTAGCTCAGGAGAGTATGTTCAGATGAGGATATTCACTTGGAATGAATTCAGGTGAAGCTCTGCTTCCTAACCCTGAGTGAATCACCTGTGGATTTGTTAAGACTCTTGATGTTGAGATTGGCCCCTAGACCAATCAGACCTAAACAGGATCATGAGGAAAACTTATCAGTAACCATGCTAGATTCTCTGTAGGAGAGGAGATAACTTCAAGTGGATTGAGTTGGGAAAGGGGCTTAAGAAGGACAATGGAACATAGAAGAATACAATGGATTGATGGGCTTCTCTGAGGTAATGGTAGATTTTTGTACAGTCTGAAATTTGTGCAATTTTTTTTGCCAATTATCTTCCCATTGAACTTGAGATAGTATGGTCTAATGTTGATTAGAAATAGACTCTGGCAAGTCACAGCTAGACAACAAAGGAAGGGAAAGAGGGTTTCTGCTGCTGACCTAGGAATTCAGGATGGATAAGAAGGTGTAGAAGTCAAGAGGGAGATGATTATCAACAGGCTGCATTTGGAAGGATTGGAGGATATAATAACACACTGCAACGTAAAGATATTAAATTTCAAAATGATGCAATGAGAGAGTGTGGCCAAACCTGAATGGAAGTATAATTTATTCTGATTGAGATGGAAGCCATATTATAAAGACATAGGTTTTCATTCTTTTCATACTCCTTTATTCTGGAAGTATCTCTTGACTAAGGACAATTTCTTTAACACAAGAGCTAGCATGGTGATTTCAACTGTTTAAGCACAGCTATATTCTATAGAATATATTATTATGTCACCATTACTTAAAAAGATCCACTTGAACAAATAGAAAACACCCTTGAATCAAGAAACATGTATATAAATATGTATATATCTGATAAATGCTTTATATAAATTATAGATCTTTTATGCAAATTATACTGGTTTAAGCTAATGTTTTGAAGCATCTGCATCTTTTAGAAATACCTTTCTTGAGAGAACCATGTGTTCTTGCCTTTTGATTGTTTGCATATTTTGTTGTTAAATCTGCAGAAACCTTTCTCTTTAAGATTATTAATTACATATACAAATATTACTGTATAAAAGTGTGTACTTGGAAAAGTCCGGTGATCCAAGGTGGGGGACAGCAAACTGCTAATATTTTCAGCTTTTCACAGGCTGTCACAATTTCTCAATTCTGTGTTTATAAGCTGAATGTAGACAGACAATACATGAGTGAATTGTGGCTTTTTTCCTGTTAAAACTTTATTTACTAAAACAGGCAATAGGCTGGATTTAGCCCAATGAGTATAGTTTTGTGACCCCCTAATGTAAGATAATAAAAGACTCCAATGAGTTGTATAATTTCATGGGAAAATCTCCAAGTTCACTCCTAAATGATTTGACTTTTCAATATGGCTTTAAAAACCCATCTACATAGTGATCTAACATGGCTCTATAGCAATGAAGTGACATATAAAGGATGATAAAGCACAGAAGTTTCTAACTAGAGATGGACGGTTTTTGAAAACCTGAGGATCACAATGATCTGATGGAGACAGACATCAAGCTTGTCATGTTAAAGCTTTACCCTGAAGACAGAAGTACCTCCTCTCTGATTTTGGAGTAGGGAGAGTGCTTCATAGTGAAATGTCATTTACTTCAACTGTTTGGTGCATAGGCACAAGTGTTTATTTAGGAAAATTCAGTGTATTCTAGGAAAATTAGTATTAGATTGCAAATCAGTTGTCAGATTTTACAGACTCATTAATAAGCATCTTTTTATGATAAGATAAAAAGATGGCATGACCAAAAAAATCTCTTACGTCAAGATTCAATGTTGTTCTTACAATTTAGATGACAGACTGCAATAGGAGGACATTTATCCCAAATAAAACAGATATTCATTAAAATGTCAGAGTGATGTGGTTTTAATATCCTTGTATTTATGTATTTATAACTAAGGCCTATTATATATTCACTATTATAACTGCTACACTGAGGTGGTTTGATATTTCAATAAAGGCTCAAAGGTGTTCTTTTTTTCATCAGTCATTCTTTGGAGTTAGAAGTGTGTACACTGGTTACACAGAAATGGAATGGAATGTTAGCTTTCTGCCAACAACTCTACTAGCTGCAAGAAAATTTCTTGATTTTTTGTTCTTTTCAGTGTGAGTCACATAGAGAATTTATCTGAGGAAGGCATCAAATTAAGTAAAAAAGCAGTTGTGGAGAAAAAAAACTAACATCTTTGTTGGTCCATATTAAAAATGAGTACCAGGCAGCATCATTGGTTGTCATAATTTTGAGTGTAGAGCCAAATTCCTGAATGCTTCATTTGGAACATTCCTGTATGGAATGGACCTTATTCAGGTCCCACCGTGAAAGAAGACACTAGAAGTCACAATCTGCTTCACTCTTACTCTGGACATGGAAATTCCCATGGGAGTATTCAGAGGGAGTGATTTGCAGAACTAGTTATCTGAAGGGCTATTTCTATTCCAGATTGTAGAGCAATCATTTCAAGTAATCATAAAGAATGATGAATATCAGAATGGTATCAATCAGATGTACAATTTACTTAGAAGTGGAACTTGGACAAATATAGTAACCAAAGTCTGACACTAAGTTTGTTCCCTCTGCATAAAGAAACTAGGGACCCATGCCCATGGTGTGCTGTAAAGTTCCCTCTGCTCGGCTTACAAGAGTAGATCTCTCTTCACTTATTGTGCATAAATTCCATATGGAATATTTTGCATGGCCCTAACCCATTCTAGCTGTTAGGTAACTTCTGTTGCCTCTACTTGAGAGTTTTTCAGCCTTCACATTATTAAGGGTTCCAAGATTGTTGTGGGGACTGTTCAGTGTATTGTGAGATGTTTAGCAGTATCCCTGAGTTCTACCCACTAGATGCCAATAGTGTCTTAGGTCCTGACCACCGTAATACCACAACATCATCCAATGTCCCTGAGCATAATCACCTTAGATGAAACCAGTGCTCTAAGTAGATATTAGGCAGGTCCAGATTTGACATCATTTAACTGGTGATCTAAAAAAAATTGCTACAGCCACACAATCCCACAATTCCACTCTATACTTCTATGCACATTTTTTTTGTCAGTCATGAGGCGTGAACTCTGGGTCTGGGCACTATCCCTCAGCTCTTCAGCTCAAGGCTAGCACTCTACCACTTGAGCCACAGCGCCACTTTCGACTTTTTTTCTGCTTATGCAGTGCTGAGGCATCAACCCAGGGCCTCATGCATGCAAGACAAGCACTCTACGACTGAACCACCTTCCCAGCCCTCTGTAATTCTATGCACCTTTGATCTCAGGTTTGCATCAAGATTTGGAAAGAAGTGCTTTATGTGTAGAGTGCTTACACTTCTAGGTTTGCCTAGCACAGTCTGGTTTTTGTTTGTCATCTAGATGTAATTATTAAGTAGCATCAGCCTGATGGATGTCCCAGGAAAGGTGAAAATTTCTTGGCCCCTTCTGATTTTGGAGACTAAGAAACAGTCTTAAGGATTTGTAGCATCTTAAAAAGTTCTTTTCTCTGCAGAGGGATCTTGACACCTTTTAGTCCTATAATAGTCTGGAGATTCATTTCCTATCTGCGTGGACTAAATTCTCAAGTCCTGAGCTTTAACTCCTAATGGGCTCAGTTTTGGTCCCAAGTAGGCAAAGTGAGCTCAGAAAATAAAGAAAAGAACAGTGCTTTTAAAAGACTGTTCTTCTCCCAATAAAAACAGATTCTACAGGGCTAAGTAAAAAGGAGTTACTTGTGGAGTTTGTAATGGCTTTTATATTTGCTTTTACAATCACAGTATTACTGGGCTCAGGCTTCCTGCTTGGAAAAATGCTTTGCAGTACTTCAGACAGAAGAGAACCATTTTAGAACAGACTAGGCTGTAGGATAAGAGAGTTGAAGAAACTAGGGTGGTTTGAAAAACAATTATTCCTTTGGTCTTAAGAACAGAGAAAAAATATTTTCCCCTCTCATTAAATCCTGTCACATGTTATAAAGGCTGCTCATTAAAGCCTTGAGTGGACGTTTGTATTGTGTCTTTCTCTAGCATGTACCTTTGCTAATACATGCATACAAAAACTCTCCAGGTAGTAATATGCACTCAAACCTGTAATCAGAATCAGCCTCCCACTTGGAAATGTGAAGACAAGATGTTCAACCCAGAATGAAAGCAATATAATCACATGGGACCCACCTCCATCTAAAAGGACAACACTAATTTAGTTATCTAAACTCTATAGCCAGCTCAGATTTCATTTTTTAAATGATACAAATTCATAGAATCTGTTGGAGGTATTGGGACTATAATCTCCCTTCTTTCCCACTGTTTTCTTCTTTTGTCAACATTCTAGAGATTGTCTATCTCTGCTTTTGGAGACAAAGCCCTGGTCCAGATGGCCAAAGTAGAGGCACTTTCCAGAAAAACAAAGGATAATTGATGTCTTTCAGTAAATTTAATCAGTGCCTTTCTAGTCATATTGTGATATGTACTTCCTAGGTTGTAATGAATATTGTTTGTAAAACTTGAACAAATTTTGTCTTTCTCTTCAATTGGATTTCAGAAGCTCCTATAGGCAACCCCTGGCTTCTTGTAGATTTTCCATCTTAGCTGTGAAATATAAGGTAGCAGATCTATTGTATCTCCCAAAGGTGACTTTGGGGAGGACCATGACTCCAGCATTGTCCCTTTTTGAGCTATGTTTCTGGCCAAAAATATGCCATCGCTTTGCTTGGGGAAAATCATTCTTCACCATCTTAAAAGCATTATCATAAAGAACAATTTGGCCGTTCAACTACACATGATGTATTGACTTTTATATACTGTGGATACAAAGAAATAATGGGATGTTTCTTCTTTATTAAAAGTATATAACCAATCTGGGTGCTGGTGGTTCATGCCACTACTCAAAAGGTTGAGATCTGAGGATTATGGTTCAAAAGCCAGCAGAAAAGTTCATTAGACTTCTATCTCCAATGAACTTCAAAAAAAGTCAGAAGTGGAGCTGTGGCGCCAGCAGTAGAGTGCTAGCTTTGAGCAAAGAGGCTCAGGGACAGCATCCAGGCCCTGAGTTCAAGCCCCAGGACCAACACACACACACACACACACACACACACACACACACACAAGTATATAATCAATGGGATGGAAGAGGGATAGAGGTGGAGGGAGGAAAAAGAGGGAGGCAGAGAGGAAAAGGAAGAGGGAGAGACATAGACAGACAGATTGGCACAAAAAGATTTAAAAAGCATTGCTGAGCTGGATGTGGTAGTGGATCTATGTAATACCAGCTACTGGGGAGGCAGAGACTGGAAAGATGGCAATTTGAGGCTACCCTTGGCACAAACTGATCAAGATCTTATTTCAAGCAACAAGCTTGGCTTAGTGTTTTGTACCTGGAGTTATAGCTCCTTTGGAAGCACAGGGAGAAAGATTGCATTCCAAGATGAGCCACAGGCAAAAAGTATGACCTACCAAAAAATGGGTTGGGGTCATGGCTCACAAAATAGATCATCTGCTTTGCAAGAATGAGACCTTCAGTTCAAACCACAATAACTCTCCACAAAAAAAGCATGTGCTTAGTGTCCAATGATAATGAATGACATGGCTAAACAGTAAAGCTGAAGGCTCAAATTTCAGCATGGAGTTGAAAAGAACAAACATGTAGTGAAACAAGATCATAATTTGCTTTTAGTCTTATGGATTACTCTTGGCTTCTGGCAACAGAACTGAAATAAGACCATCCTAAACAGTGAAAGTGGCATTTTTGTACTTGAACATGAAACAAGTGAAAGATAGGGATAGTATAGCAATTCCACAATGTCAGAAGTGCCTTGTGTGAGATCTGTTCTGCTATTGTTGGTGCTAGCTGTCATGTTCTTAACTGTTCTCCTACTCACAAGATAACCACTGTATATCCAGCTATCATGTCTATATCACAGACAGAAAAAGTAAGGTAGAAAAGCACTCAAAATTCTATCTTTGCTCAGATAGTTTCCCTTTAATAATTTCCTAGTAGCCTTCCATCTGACATTTGGCCTTCAATATCTGTATGTTTAAAAGCCAAGTGTTATGGCCACCTTCTCCAGTACCATCTCATCAAGAAATGGCAGGAGAACAGATATTGGGTAGACAGCAAGCTCGGATAGACAACTCAAACTTTGTTAATGTGTTAAACTCAAAGCCACACATAGATCTTCTACGTTCATGGTGGACAAATTGTGGCCACATTCAGTATACATACTATTCTGGTAAATAAAGCTTAATTGAGACACAACCACATCTGCTTGTTCATGTGGGGTCTGTGGCTGATTTTGTGCTGTCACAGAGTTCAGTAGTTGTGACAGAGCTGACATGGTCTGCAAAGCCAGGAACAAAGCCTATCTGGCTCTTTATATGTAATATTGCCAATCCTTGTTCTAGACAGATGATAATTTGGTGGAAAAAAATAAGCAAAAAGAGGGGCTGGGAAGGTGGCTCAGTGGTAGAGCGCTTGCCTTGCATGCATGAGGCCCTGGGTTCGATTCCTCAGCACCACATATGCAAAAAGAAAAAAGCCAGAAGTGGCGCTGTAGCTCAAGTGGTAGAGTGCTAGCCTTGAGCTGAAGAGCTGAAGGACAAGCCCAGGCCCAGAGTTTAAGGCCCCACGACTGGACCCCCCCAAAAAAAATAAGCAAAAAGATTTGAACAAACACTACAAAAAGAGACATCCAAAGACTGATAAGTATATAATTACATGTTTCAATTCATGAGTCACCAGGAAAATGTTAGTTAAAACCACAGTGTTGTACCAATCCTTGCCCATCAGAATGGCTATAATAAAGATCCGGCAATATCAGTTCTTACCTTAAATATGGTACCTGCAATGGTTATGCATGGCTGGTGGCTGTTATAGGTCCTAAGGACCTTGGAAAGCTTTTGTTCCGTATCTACTAAAGCAGCATGTGATTATTCTCTGTGATGGAGCACTCCATCATCAAAGATATTGTCAATAGATATGCCTACATGTGCTCATCAAAAGACATGTAGTAGAATGTTCGGTTTTGCCCTATTCATTGATAAACCCAATCTGGTAACATCCCAAATGTCAATCAACAGTAAGAAAGGAGAAGCATGGTGTTTTGTTCATGCAATACGATACTTCTCAGCAATAAAGATTTAGTGTCACTACATGCTATCATGTGTAATACTGATGAAAGAAGACAGAGGAGGGGGTGGGAAAGAGGCTGCCTTCTGCATGGTTCTGTGGATCTAGAGATTCAGGCTGATTAATTGATAGTGTTAAGTTATGCTACAGTGACTTTTAGGGGGTTGAGTTTGAGAGAGGATATATTATAACCTACATGATCATTATGCGGGGATATACACTTAGCAAAGAGAAGGCATAGAGGAGTGTTGCATTTATGATTCTAGCACTTTTCTAATTACTTAGTGTATTTTAATAGTTTTTCTTAAAAAATGAAAGAAAATAGTATGCATCTCCTTCATCATGGAAACCTAGTAGTTCTGCTTTTGGCTCCTTTTCTATTAAAATATTGCCTGCAATGTGTCCCTCATAAAATAACCACACTAGACATGTTGTTTGAGGCTATGTTTGGAGTCTAATCTATTTTCTATCTTTCTCAGTTCAACTGTATCCACCCCAACAGTCTAGATAGTCTCATCTACAAGAGGCCAAGTGAGGAATAAGCAGGCAGAGTCTCAACTACTGGAGATGAACTTGCACACCACATGGGCCTGGGCTTTTCAACCAAAGGACTTTTTATCTTTCCATTTCTGTTTAGTCTTGATTTGGTGAAATTGTAAAGAGGCGCTGGAGACAGAGGGACCTGTTTGTATGCAAAGTGTTGTCTGTCTCAATTGCACTCTTGAATCCTGGCGAACTGCCTAGTCATATGTGGGAGGCTGGATAGAATGTGTACACTTCTCAAAACTAAAATCAATTTTAGATTTTACAAAAGGATTCAAGTGTTATTCTTCCCCTGGGAGGAATTAAGACAGTTTTATTTAAGGAGAAGGTCAGAAGAAATAGCCAGGTCTTTTAAAACAGTCACTCAAGTTTTTGGCTGACATATTGAGTTAAATTCATCCCCTCTCATGGATACAATTTGGGAGTTATAAAAGAAAGAAAAACATTAAATACTAAAAATGAATAAAATGAATGCAATAATGCAAGCATTAAGGTGATTGATACCCATCCTTCAAAAAAAGACACTGCTAAAAACTAAATTTAAATGTAAACAAATCTAGATATTCAGTCCAAAAATTAGTTTTATATGTAATATGTACTACTTTGTTATGTTTGATAATAATGTTAAAATGTTTCATTTAAAATACAACATTTTATGTAGTGTTCTGAGATTGTATGTGTTATATATTATTATATCCATATGGGTGCTTATGTGTGTATATGTAGACGTGTGAGATTTCTGAAATTACATCCTCCAAAGGGGAAAACACAAAGTAAATGGGAAGTAGTGTAAATGAAACTGGAGATGATATTTTCTGGAACTCTTAAAAGATTTAGATGATCTTAAGCAATCATAATGGCTTATGACTATAATCTGAGCTACTCAGGAGGCTGAGATCTGAGGAACATAGTTTAAAGATAGCCAGGACAGAAATGCCTATGAGACATTTATCTCCAATAAAGCACCAGGAAGCTGGATGTGGCTCTGTAGCTCAAGTGGTAGAATGCTATCCTTGAGCACAAAGTTTGAAGACAGCGTCCAAGCTCTGAGTTCAAGCCCTAGCACCAGCACACCTACAAATAAAAGTTTTAGATATATGGATGGCCTCCTCAAAGCCTGGCCTATAGCACCTCAAAGGATTATTTTCTTTACAAGAAATTCAAATATCGACTTTTAAAGACAAACTATACAATGCATATTTTTATAGAAATTAAGAGCTGGCAGTGAAAGGTAAAGTGATTGGTTCCCAGTGCATAGGTTACTGCTATGTCCTAGGGCTCCTCATTAGGGAAATAACTTGTTCCTTCTTTTTCCCTCTAAGCAATCCCTGAGAGTGGAGTTGGGGGACTGGGTGTGTTAGGACAAGGATCCCATTGCCAAGCTTCTGTGGCCATTTGTGGATCCTAGACAAAGCAAATTACTCTGTCCTTTGGTGGCCTTCATGTGTGATGAGAAAGCCAGAAAGGGTTGAGTATACAGAGAGGAATCATGGGAATCAAAGCCCAGAATTCATGTATACCAAAAACCTTTTGGAAGTGGTTTGACTGTATTATACCTGTTTCAGTGGGAAACATATTTAGAGCGTTTTGCCTCCTAATGGGAAGTACCTCTGTTTTGTGATCTCCATTTATAACTGTTGGTCATGCTGACTTGCTTTGTGGGAGGCCTTTTAATACATTTAGAATTAAAAATGGTGGCTCTGAGATTGGCCAGAGTCCCTGTGATTGCCTGTGAACTTTCCTTTTCCAGACAAGTGGTTTATTATTTCCTCAGGGCCATAATTTTGATTTTAAAAGGTTTCAACTTGTTTTAATGCCACATCACAGAGTTCTGGCGATAATTGATAGTCACCTTCAATGTCTCACATTTAGACATGGCAATCAAGTCTGGGTCCAGAGAATGAATCTGTTGAAAACATTGCCTGGCTATTCCAAGGAGCAATTGCTGGCATTGCAGTTGACAGCTAGTGCTGCAACCACTCATGCTATTTGTTCTCATCTACTGGAGACATAGTTATGAACAATGTTCAGCAAATATTCCTCAAGTGGCTGTTCTATAATAGGCATGGGACCAAGCTCTTAGGTAAAAGATGAATATAACAGCTCTGTTTTTGAAAGTAAGGCATAATAAACACAGAAAAAAATCCTCTTGAAAACCAAGGAATAATGTTTAACATGTAACCTTGAATTGCAAAGGATATCTCCTGGGTAAGAAGCCAAGAAAGTATATGTCAGATTTTGTAATATTCAGGGCATGGAGAAATGCTACATGAATTGGGCTAGTGGCTGAAAATGAACTAGATTTCTAAATACCTCCTGCATTCTTGGCTGGAAATTTCATAGGTAACAAGTGTGTGTGTGTGTGTGTGTGTGTGTGTGTGTGTGTGTGTGTGTGTGTGTGTGCTAGTATAGAGCTTGAACTCAGGGCACTGAGATCTTGCTTAGATTTTTTGCTTAAGATTAGTATTCTACTACTTGAGCCACACCTCCACTTTCAGGTTTTTGGTGATTAATTGGAGATAAGAGTCTCATAGACTTTCTGTCCTAAGCTGGCTTTGAACCTCAATCCTCAGATCTCAACTTCCTAAGTTGTTAGAATTACAGACATGATCCACCAGAACCTGGAATTACAGATAACCTATCTATGTGTAATAGATATCTTTAGAAGTCACAGCTTGTGCCCTAAAAATGAATAACAATTTGAATTTTCTTCTTGTGAGTGGTCTAGAGTTTTAAAGACTAGATAGCATTGCAAGAGCTCCAATGAGCAAATATAAACAGGGATGGCTTAGGAACTTCTGCTTTTCTGGTCTCAGAGCCTGTGACATGTTGTATCATTGAATCCACTGTAAACGGTGCAAGCCTAGTTCATCATTGGAGTGAGGGATACTAAGGGACCAACAAGTGTATGCTCAAAAGTAAGATAAAATCTTCAAAGTGAGCAAGGACACTAGGAAGACTTTGCTTTTTGATTTAACAAAATCAGAGTGGGGGTGAGAGAAGTACCTTATCAAACAGTATGAGAATAATAAATAAAAGTATGACACAGAACATTTTCTGCATTATATCTATTGCTCTAAAAAATAGAGTTGAAGTTGCTTTCTACAGACAAAATGAACTCTGAATATATTCATCTGAGATTTCTAGAAATAAGCCTGTTTCTCTTTGGTAAACTTGTCTGTCTGATACAAGATTATTACTAAAGCAAAATAATAGAGATGTTAATTGAAATGAATATCTGGAAGGTCCAGTTTTTGTTCAGATTTGTAAAACTTCAGGAGTGAAAATATAAAAACCAAAAGGAAGAAGGAAAAAAGTATGAATTCAGTTTTCTAATTCAAGAATAAGTATTTTCTGTAAAAGTCCAGCTGTTTTTGGAGGTCATTCAGTCACTACTCAGCTGTCCTGGTAAACCAAGAAAGCAGTATAGACAAATATTTAAATGAATAGTTGTGACTGTGCTTCAAGAAGACTTTATAGAAGCTGAAATGTGAATTTCTTATCATTTTGACACATCTCATAGTATTTTTCTCAGTTTTTCCAACCATTTAAAGATGAAGAAACCAATCTCACCCATTCTTAGGTTGGATCTAAGACATACACCTTCCCACAAGTTTATTCTTTTAGAGACCAGTGTCTGAAAAGCAACATGATTGCTCTTTGAAGTGTTTTCAAATTTTCTTCTTTGGCATTTTCCTAGTTTTTTCTAGAACTATTGTTTTGCTCCTGTAACACTTTCTAATATCAGTCATCCTGCATTTATTAAGTACTCACCATGAACTGAAATGCTGAGGACAGACGTCAGAGGAAAAGAAAATATTAGGACTAGAACGTGGTACAGATGCTCCTCTATTTATGGAATTTTAGCTTATGCACTTTCATAGATCCAAACGAAAGCAGACTCTGGAGAAAAACCCTCTGGCTCACTCCTCACTGTTCAAATATGCCTCAAGAGGTTCTGGAAGCATTAAAAAAATTCTGCCAGTTTATTTTTTTAATTTCTCAAATTTTCAGTCTATAAAATAATTAAACATTTGTCCCATTTCTGGTCATTAAGAAGTTTTTCCATAAGCTCCATCTTAAGTGATAACCTCACAAGACAGGAGAATAAAATAGTAGTAAGGAAACAACCAAACCAACTTTTCCACTTTGAAAAATTGAAACAAGTTAAAATTTTCCTTGCAAATCCTATGACAGGAAGCACAATTTTGAAGACAAAGATGATATCATGCAGCCTGTGACAAAAGCACACATTAATAGAGAACTTTTATATAAATTTATGTATATATATAATCATGTATATATATATACATGTGTTTATATGTGTGTGTGTATATATGTACGTGTCTATATATGTATATGCTTCTCAACTTATAATGGATCAATGGCTCTATAAACTCATCATAAGTCAAAGAAGTATTTGATCTACTTCTCTTGCTGAACACCTAGCTTAGCCGTACCCTGCAGTGTAGAGTCTTGCTTTTTTCCCTCTTTTTTTCCCTCTTTTTTCCCTTTTTGCCAGGCTGACTGGAAAATGTTTCTTTCTGCCACTGTTCAGGGTTACCACACCACATATCACTAGCCTAGGGAAAGATGAAGTTCAGAGATCACTTGCTATTGAATGTGTATCACATTTGGATCATTAGAAAGTTGAAAATAGTAAGTCAAGCCTCAAAGTCATTGACTAGCTATATCTATTTGTACATCTGTACATTTATATATCTGTATATATAGACATCTGAGCATATACTACACATCTCAATTAATCTCCACCAAAACAATGTGGTCATCAACAAATGATACCATAGAATGATGGATGAAACAGAGAAACATTAAGAGTGCACCTGGATAATCAGTATCTTGAGCTGATTTATGTTTATTCAGTACAAGCAAACAAATCTATTAGTAAAGATTACCCAAGCATTGATGTTGTGATGTGTTTCATTTCCATCACTGAAGTCTCCTCACCTAAGTGGTGAAATGAAATGAGGGTGCTAAAGATGCTAAAGGATTCCATTTAGGGTCTAGGAAGGTGGCTCAGTGGTAGAGCGCTTGCCTTGCATGCCTGAGGCCCTGGGTTCGATTCCTCAGCACCACATAAGCAAAAAGAAAAAAAGTCGGAAGTGGCACTATGGCTCAAGTGGTAGAGCGCTAGCCTTGAGCTGAAGAGCTGAGGGACAGCGCCCAGACCCCACGACCCGACCCAAAAAAAAAAAAAGGATTCCCTTTAGTACAAAAAGGCAGATCACCCATTTTAAATTTCTTGTGTCTGAAATGAAACAAGATTAGCAAGGAGGGTTATTAATAGAGCATATTGTCAAGCTTGGGAACACTGGTCCATATTTTACCCTGCTGGAAATACAGCTGGCAACTGCAAACTACCTTGTTCAGGACTCAGGATACAGGAATAGGATCATAAAGAGCCTTCAGAACTTAAGCTTTTAAGCCAAAGTCACACTGATCACTCTTGGTACTCTGCCCAGACTATCTCAGATTTTTTTATTATTATTATTATTATTTTACCAATTCTGTATTCTGGTCTCATTCCCAGTTTCTGTGTGGTTGGCTACTAGTGAACATTAGTGAAATTCTGCAGAGGTCTTCATATGGGCTTCTGAAACACTTTCCCTGTGGCAGGAAGTGCCTGGGAGTTTGCACCACCATGAGTTATCCCATAGTCTATGGCTAGAAGGAGTGAAGACATTCAAGTTCAAAATTCCTTTGGTTTAAAGTGGAACAAACTCTGGGATGTCATTTATACTCCAGATCTGTTCCCCTCAGGGGCAGGCTGAGAGTTTGGACTATGCTAGAATTCATGTATTACTGGTCTTCTTCCCCTTCCCAACCCTGTTCTGTTCACCCCTTACCACATTCTCTTGGGAACACATTCTTAGTAAATCATTTGCACATTGATCCTTATCTTAGTATCTGTTTCAAGGCAACTGTACCTCAGGCTCTATATTACTAACAGAAAGAAATAGCACAAGACCTTGCCTCAGGTAGCACTGACAGAATGAATTAAAGAATGAGCAGGATGATTGAGAAGCCAGGTTCAAGATAGCTGTGACTCATGTCAGAGAAACAGCAGGAATGGAACACATAAAGACCATTAATTCAGCTTAGAATTTAGAGGTCTTGTAGTGAAACTGCCCACATACTGCAGCCTCTCCAGGCTCTAAATATTGTGAGTAAAAACATGCTATCACGGCCTGAAACAGCTGCCTGTCTTCTCCTGAACCCCAAACTCCAGGAATGAAAGCCATTTCTAGACATCATTAATTGCTTGCACTGCAGATCAGGCTGTCAGAATATATACTGGACATTTCTATTTCTTTCTTTCCTTCCTTCCTTCCTTCCTTCCTTCCTTCCTTCCTTCCTACCTTCCTTCTTTCTTTCTTTCTCTCCCTTCCTTCCTTTAATTTCTTTGTGATTTTTCCTTGTTTCTGTCTTTTCTTCCTCCCTTCCTTCCTTAAAAATAAGGAATTATATTCTATACAATTCATTCATTTAACATAAATAATTCACTGATTTTAGCATCTACAAAAGTGTACATCCATCACCACAAACAATTTTAGAACATGTTCACTAGCCCCAAAAGAATGTCCCCTTGGACTTCTGTAACTCTTCAACACCTCAGTCTCCAGTCCTAGGACATTACAACCAACTCTTGGTCTCTGAATTTATGGATTGTGAATATGTTCTATAATCATATGTTTTGAATTCGGACTGGTTACTTTCAATTAGCATAGAAGTTCTTGGTGCATCATGTAACAGTTCTTCGCTCCTTTTATGGCCATGTAATCATCCATTGAATGGATAGATTTTATCTGTTTATAATTTATCATGTGAGGGGCAAGTGAGTTGTTTCCACCTTTTGGTTATTATGAATAATTGTGCTATGACAGTTTGTGACAAGTTTTTTGTGGATATATGTTTTCATTTTTCTTGGATATATAATCACAAGTATAATTCATATATAGAAATTTATTTCATAAATCCAGCTATAATCTGTGTCCTTATACAACATCTACCCTTGCCTTTTTGTCTAACCCTCTAGGAAAATATGGACAAAGACTTAACTTCAAATCATTCATTACTGTCTTCATGTCCTACTTTAGTTTTATAGTCTATTCATTCAATCATTCCACAGCAGAATATGGTACTTAAAGAAATGCAAGCTGAGAACTGTGAAGTTGTTGCATTATCTGTTATGATGTACAAAACAGCTTTCATTTGTTTTACAACTCAGATTTTCCTATCCACAGCAGGGACCTAGTGGCTAATAATTTTGCCAAGATAGGAGACAACAAAAATTTTCTTGGTGCAACTAATAATTTATGATACATATTTCACATGTTAATGTAAGGAAAAAGAATTCTATAGTTTTCTAAAATATAATTTAATGGGAGTCACTTATTCTAAGATCTTTGAAGGAAATCATGTGTAACCTATTCTTTTACTCTTAGACATGAAGATAATAGGGGAGAACTGTAGCAAATTGCTTATAGTTCTGAGTTATACTGAACAGGGCCAAGTGTTATGTTCAGTTCTGGATCTGTTTCTTGCTCGATACTTCTATACTTAGGGATATTTTCCATCTTCTTTTAATATGAAGTTCAGAAATTCTGGCATTGTATCCTGTCAGCCTCATGACCTTGAGCAAGCCTCTTGACAAGCCTTTCTAAGCATCCATTTCTTTATATCATTACTACTGTTATCTGTGGTCCTCAGCCTTTGTTGTACATAATAACAACAAAGGGATATAGCTTAAAATGTCAGTGCTGCTCAAGGAGATTCTTACTCTGTATGTTTTGGAGAGGTCCTCACAATCAATTTGCCAATGCCTACGGCCCTGAATTGCAGGCTTTCATATAGAGATTAGTCTTTTCTCTTTAGACATTTTTCTTCTCCTCCTGGCTTCTGAAAGGGAGGAGAAATCTTATGGTAAAGATTTTCATATCTTCATCTATACTCTGTAAATGAACATAAGGAAAGATCTAAGTTGAATCATGAAAATGACCTAGTCTGATATTTAGATTCTGATTTATTAGAATGTATTTTAACCAGAGTAACTTTACCCATAAAGTAGACTTCTCCACTCTGGCATTATTGATAGTGGGGAAAGATCATCATTTGTTCTAGGTGGGAATCTGTCCTGTGCATTGTAAAAAGCTGAGAAGTATCCCTGGCCTTTCGCCACTACATACCAGTAGCAACGTCAGGCCTTTCTTTTCCTTCACCACTACCAGCCTTCAAATTGCAACAACTAAAATGAACCAAGATGATACCAAATGTGCCCTGAAATTTGCCCTGTGAACTATCTTCATAAAACATGGCCTCAAAATTTAAAAAACAAGGGGCTAGGAAGGTGGCTCAGTGGTAGAGCGCTTGCCTTGCATGCCTGAGGCCCTGGGTTCGATTCCTCAGCACCACATAAGCAAAAAGAAAAAAAAGCCAGAAGTGGCACTGTGGCTAAAGTGGTAGAGCGCTAGCCTTGAGCTGAAGAGCTGAGGGACAGCGCCCAGGCCCAGAGTTCAGGCTCCACGACCAGACCTCAAATAAATTTTTTTTAAAAACAACAACTAGGTTTGGATAGCCCCAGGAACACATGCTTGTAATCCTACCACTTGAAAAACTGTGTTCTAGGACAGACTGGTTATACAGTAAGACACTGTCTGAAAACAAATCCAAAATCAAGCAATAAGAGAAATTAGGCACAGAGAAGTTTCCTTTGAGTGGTTTTCCTTGCACAGCAAAGCAAGAAAGCCTTTGCTAAATTGGTGCTCAACCTTTTTATACTAAGCAATTCTTGGAGATCTGGAGCTCTCTGGCTCATCTTCTATTTGTTGGATTAATGGGATACAGATAGGTTAAGTGACTTGGCAGGAGAAGCACATTCTGTTTTATTCTCCTTGTTTTATTATACTTCTTACAACAAAATTTTGGTGTTTGCCTTATATATGCTGATCTTTATCATAATCACAAGATAGATTTACAGGGAGAAGCACTACATATAAAAAATGCTTTGAAAAACGCCAGTCACCAGAGTGATGCCAGGTGTTACCTTTTGTACTTCTGCTGAGCCTCTAAACTAATCAAGTTCCAAAGGACTCCACAGTGGTTGGTCAGTTTTAATCCCACAAATGGCCAAAACAGCCTGTTAGTATCTGAACAACTTGCTATGTTGAGGAGTTATGAGTCTCAGGCTCAGCTCTACTTTTCTAACTCTGGGGAAATTTCATCCTGTTTTTATTTTTTTTCTTGGTGGGGGAAGTAGGGAGTTAAAGAATGTAAGACACCATATTATGAGTGTGAGATGTACTACTAAGTAGAAATTATTCAAGAATGAATTTCTCATGTCTATAAACTTTTTCTCGACTTTGTCATTTGAAGCCAAATCGTACTTTGTTGTGGGTGCTGTCTGTCACATCATAAGATGTTTAGCAGCATTCCTGGTCTCTACTCACTACATACAAGTGGCACTTCTCCCAAGTTGTGACATGCCAAAATAACTCCAAGCATTGCCAAATGTTCCCTTGGGGGCAAAACTATCCTCATTTGAGAACCACTGGGCTAGAAGATATGGGAGAAGCACTGGTAAGTTAAATGAAGCCGACTTATCAAAGAGATTCTACCTTGAAATATGATTTTGAGTCCAATTTCCATTTTTTCCGTATGAATAGGCAACTTAAAATTACAAAAAATAAATGTTTTCTTATGATATTTTCATACACATATAGCCAATGTACTTCAATTATATCCATCCCTTTATTACCCTTCTCTCATTTTCTCCTTCCCCCAATTCTACTGTTATTTATTTTTCTTTGGTAAAAATCTAGATTCTACACATAAGAGAAAGCTATGATATTTGTCTTTCTCATCTGGCATACTTTGCTCATGATGATGAACTCAAGTTCTATCCATTTTATGCAAATAACAGTTTCATTCTTCTTTAAGAATGAGTATATCTCACTTTCAAAAAATACATTCACCTACTGATGGTCAAAAGATTGATTCCACAACTTAGCTTTTATGAATAGTTCTGCAGTAAATGTGTACAGGCCTCTCTAGACAATGGCGACTTTGATTAATTTTGATATATACTTGAAAGTGGAATAATAGGATCACATAATGACTCTATTTTTAGATTTTTGAGAAATACTCATACTGACTTCTATAGTGAATGCACAAATATTAATTTACATTTCCAACAATAATGTGTAAAAGAACTCCTTTTCTTACCTCCATCCTCACTGGCATTTGTTTTTTGTTTTCTTGGTAATAACTATTTTGACTCATATGAAATGTAATCTCATTCTAATTAAACCTTTATGGTTAAACATTAAACATTCTTTCACATCTTTATTGGCAATTAGTAGCTAGGATTACAGGTGTGTGTGTGTGTGTGTGTGTGTGTGTGTGTGTTTTGTTTCAATCCTGGGGCTTGAACTCAGGACCTGGATGTGTTATTGAACTGTTTTGCTCAAGGCTAGCCCTCTACCACTTGAACCATAGCTCCACTTCAGCCTTTTGGTGGTTCATTATAAATTATCAACTCTTGGACTTTTCTGTATGAGCTGGATTTGAACCATGATCCTCAGATCTCAGTCTCCTAAGTAGCTATAATTATAAGCGTGAACTACCGACACCCAGCTTGGTCTATATGTTGAGTTCTATTTTTATCTGGTTTATCAAGATAAACTGGTTTTATCAAATGTGTTTGGAAGCATTTCTTGCATTTCTGTTTTTGAATAGGAGGATTATTGGTATTAGTTCTTCTTTAAAGGTTGGTAAAATTCAACAATGAACCCATCTAGTCTTAGGCTTTTCTTCGTTGGAAGATTCCATCACTGGTTTGTTCTCATTGTTCATCTCCAGCATCTGCTGCCTGCACAGTATAGAAGTCCCCAGTCATTGACTTTATCTTTGCAGAGTGCAAGCTTAAGCACCTATGGAGCTTCTCAAGTTTTCTTACATCCCTACAGCTGACAATTCTCTCCCTTCCCTGTCATTTTGCTTAACACTCCATATTAGGATTCATTGTTAGCTCTCCCTTGGCATTCTCCATCCTCCGTCATTTACACCAAAACGTTTCAGATTCATGGAGATACCGAAAAGTTCTGGGTGTCTCTAACCTGCTACCTTAGCCCCAACTCCCATTTACATCTTAGCTCCACCATTAACTAGATGTGCAAAAAAACAAGTTAATTACTCTCCTGGATAAAATAAAAGTTTCATTTTCCTCACACTATGGTTGTAAGAATCCAGCTTTGTTGCTTGTAAAGAGCCCTTGGCATAATGCTCGATAAATAGTGGAATTGTTACTATTTCTTCTCATTATACTAGCACCTACAGTTTTGGCACTGTTGTGGACATTCTACAGGTTTTAGACACTTGAAACATCACAGGAAATGAAAGGTCTGGACTTGGAGGGGTAACAACAATAAAGTAGGAACATTAGATTATAGATATAAATGAAAAGTCATTGCTTGGTTTTCAAGCTGTTATTTGGAAAGTCAGTTCTGGAAAATAGTGAGTTCTCCTTTTTTGCCTAATGACTCTTGAATAGAACATTTATTTTAGAAACATATCTCTGTGGGTCCTTTTTAAGGGCACTGTTTTCACTTCCTGGCAATGACTAGCAGTTCTTCAGTAAACATATCGAAATGGCCAGAGTAGAACAAAACACAGACACCATATGGAACCTATTGTAATGGTTGGCTTACCTTCACTGTCTTTCACTTGACTTCCTTCTCTGCATTCTCAGATCCTCACACATCAGCCCATGATCCTCTTTGAAGTAGGTATTGAACCACTAGATAATAATACAAGGTTGTACTAGGACATACTTTTGTCACTAGTCTATCCTACATGATGGCAGCTGCAGACACTCTCCTTGTGTCCACTTGAAATTCCTCATTTACTGATCTTGGTCGTAGGTCTATCTTAAGGCTCCTTAACTTGTCTCTTTAACTTGAAGAAAGCAGTGGATTCATTTGTTCTTCCTTGGACCTCTCCTAGCTACACAGCAAAATGGTATTTCCTGAAGTGGCATATATGTTTACAATCTGTGCACTGAGTTCTTCCCCTATTATGTTAAACTTCTTAGAGAAATGTCCCCTTCCCAAATACAACATGAAAATCCTTTGTTCCTGCTTGTGCAGGTGGGTCAAATTAGCAATGGTATTATTGGTGTCAGTGCCCCAGCAGGGCTGGAAAATCTCCCAGGATCACTTCCAGAAGACATGCAAATTTGGACCATGAAGGCACTGAGATACTTTCAAGCTCTTCTTCCTGATCCAATTTCATCTTTGGAGCCCTGCAAAAAAGACTAAAAAAGAGTCAACTCTAAACTATTTCAACCTTTATATAAACTATGCTTCGTCTATTTATATGATAGTGTAAATAAAGATCTTAATTAATATAATCCATTTAGAAAACTGTGGGTGAACTCTCTAGCAATGTTAATGATAAGCATGCCTATGACCAGCAACTCAATTTCCAGAATTTCTCCCTCTACAATGTCATGAACATGTATGTAGGGAGATATGCAATGTTTTTCACTAGTACATAATTGGATTGCACATAAAAGTACATCAGCAGTTCAAAAGATAATGGTAACTGCAGACAATACCACACAGATAGCAATGCATATAAGCAAGCAGTAACAACATGGATACATGTTTGAAATATAGGGTTACACAAAAAATATAGATAGTATCATAACAAATGTATGGATTTGAGTATATAAAGATAGAAAACAGGCAATTACAAACTTTAATAGTCACTGATACATAACTTTCAAAAAGCAGTGGTTCTCTATCAGCAGTGATTTTTTTCTACTTCTGCACAAGAGGACAAGTCAATTGAAAACGTCTGCCGACATTGTTTTGTTGTTAATAATTAAAGGCCAGACATGCAGCTAAATATGCTACAATGCACAGGATGGCTCCACAATGGACAATTGTGAGTCTCGAAATGCCAAAATACTGGGATTGTCAAACCCTGCTGTAAAAGCGAAGCAAGAAAGCAACTGTGTCTGACACTGGGAGGGAGGAGGAGTGCAGCTAGGAGATATGAGAGTCTGAACTATCAGCAATATTCTACTCCATAACTGGGGTGAAGTTTAGATGGATGCTTGTTCTGTAATAATTCATTAAGTCATCTTAAGTCAACTTACGTGTTAACATTGTTTTTATTTATTTATTTATCTTATTTATTTTTTGGTCACTTGTGGGGCTTGAACTCTGGGCCTGGGTGCTGTCGCTCAGCTCTTCAGCTCAAGGCAAGTGCTCTACCACTTGAACCATAGTGCTACATCCGGTTTTCTAATAGTTTATTAGAGATAAGAGTCTCATGGACTTTCCTGCCCAGGCTGGCTTTGAATTGTGATCCTCAGACCTCAGCCTCATAAGTAGCTAGGATTATAGACATGAGCTACCAGTGCCTGGCTTGTTTTTATTTATTTATTTTTCACATTACAGTATGGTAAAGAGCTGGATGGATGAGTACAGGATCAGAATGAGTTTTAGAGAAGGCCTCATACCTATTCTGTTAACAGTATTGGGCCTACTCCAAGAAGGGCTCTATCCTTTGATCCTTGTGTGTGTGTGTGTGTGTGTGTGTGTGTGTGTGTGTGTGTGTGTGTGTGTGTTCAGCTGTTCCTAAAGTGTGAGGTTGAATTTGCTCTTTCAAATTTAATTAAACTTTTCCCAAAAGAAATTAACCACCTTTGGGTGAGTACCAAATGTGGAGATTATAGACAAGACTTTCAATGTCAGTGATCTGTAGAAAGGATCACATTCAGTCTTGGAAATACTGTAATATTTGAGAACAAGAAGACATAGAAATTTTGCTCCTAGCATGACATGTACATTTCTCTTACAGGCGATGCTGGTACAGTGACTCATGGAGATTATTTTTAAGTCCCTTCTGGGAAGAATTATAAACATCAGAGAAAATTTATTTGTTAAAAAAAAGACTAAATCGAAATAAGCCCGCAGTCAATGAATTGTATGAATCTCTAGTCTATCTGAAGTGATGTTTATATTTTGCTTCTTGTTCCCCATTCTTTTTCTCTGTCTCTCACCTAAATGATCACACTTGAACTTTGAAACCTCATGCTATGTAAATATATGGTTCCGTTGACATAGATCAATATCTAAACACAGTATGCCCTTAAAAATATGTGTGCAGGGACTGGAATGTGGCTTAGTGGTAAAGTGCTTGCCTAGCATGGATGAAGCCCTGGGTTCAATTTCTCAGAAAAAGCCACAACTGGCACTGTGGCTAAAGTGGTACAGTGCTAGCCTTGAGCAAAAGAAGTTCAGAGACAGTGACCAGACTCTGAGTTCAAGACCCAGGACTGGCAAAAATGAATGAATGAATAAATAAATAAATAACCAAGTTTTAAAAATAATAGAAAGATACTTGGAAGTAGGATGTACAAACAAGAAATTGTTATAAGTGTGGTGTTTAACATACTCGCTGAAATATATTTGAGAAAGATATGAATTTAAATTATTTAAAATTGAACAGACCTCTTAGAATTCAGTACAATCTTTTAGGTCCCTTCTTGATCCTTGAAAAAATGAGCTGAGAATTGAAGGGGAGAATGATTCTTTTTTTTCCCATTTTTTATAAGTTTTTTTTTTGTTGTGAAAAATACTGTACAGAGGGGTTACAGTTACATGGGAAAGGTAAGGAGTACATTTCTTATCAAGCATTGTTGCCTCCTCCTTTGTTTTTCCCCTACCATCCCTTCCCTCCCACCTCCTCAAGTACACTCCCCCTCCCCGCTCCCCGCCTAAATTGTACTGTTCGTTTTTTCAACATAGTGTCTTAGAAGATGAAGTTAAGTCTTTCCCCATAGACTGATGGCTTATTGACTTAAATGCTTTCTCCTATGTCACAAAACCCTTCTAACACAGGGGAAAATCAATTGCATTTGAAAATGTCTTGCCAACTTAGCAAAGACCCTTTAACAAGAACTATTCTAGAAAACAGAAGTCATTCTACAAAGTAAGTACACCATTTGAAAATAATGAGTTCTTTTTGTATAATAATGTAATTTAGTGACAATAGACTTGTCAAGGGCAAAATGTGAGCAAAATCTACGATGACGCAGTTTTAAGACATGTCTTGATCAAGGGTAACAATCAAGACTAGTGAAGGTTTTTTTTTTAACCCCCAGGGAGTCACCTCACATTGTGTGTGTGTGTGTGTGTGTGTGTGTGTGTGTGTGTGTGTGTGTGTGTTATAATCTCAACAGTGAAGCAGTCTTTGTAGGGAAAGGAAATTTTCACTTTGGGGTTTTAGAGAAACTTTGTGCCAATACAACAGAAGAAAAAGTTCATTAAGCTGGAAATTTCATCTTTCTGAATAAACCACACTAAAGCAAACGTCTCTAAAGTGGACATATCATGGTCATTACACCTCATTTGCATGTATATGCGCTCCTTAGACATTCCAATTGCAATTCAAAGCTGGGGCTGGTTCTCTGCCTCATTCTAAGAGTCTTTCATGGTTTTACTCTGAAAGTTGTTTATAAAAGCAGATGACAATGAAAGGAAAGTAAGGACTTTGGTGTGTCATTTTTCCAGTTCTGCCTGGACATGTCACAGAGCAGGAAGTCCTCCACGGTGAATCAGCTTGCTTTGTGCTCCCTCACTCCACATAGCAAAGGCGAAATAGGCCCAGCAGTCTGCATGGGCAATAAGATTGAGCCAATCATTCAATCGACTTTATCTTAAGACAGGCAATACTTGGACTAGAAGCTCTTGTTCTTAGCAGGTGATTAATTTAAATTTAATTTACTTTTTATCACAGTGTACAATAAACATAGTGAAAGGTGAAAATTGCACCAATCTGAACTATCCTACACAGTGAATATGGATGTGCTCCAGCGAGTGCCTTACAGATCAAGAAAAGATCATTTTCAGCATTCCAGAAATTTCCCTTATAATCTCTTTCCAGTCTAATCCACCATGTCCTTTGATAACTATTATTTGGACTTCTGCAACTGTAGATCACATTCATTCAGTTGCAGAAGGCATAAATGAAATCATACAGCATATTCTTGTGATTCATTTTCCCAACCTAATGTTTGTGAAGTTGACTTATTGTGTGTATTGCTAACATTTTTCCTTGTTCATTGCTGAGTAGTATTCTGTTATGAACATACAACATGGAGTAGTGCACATTTAGGTTGATTTCACTGTGGGTATTGTTAAAGAGATATGAACACTCTAGTTCATGACAAGGCCATTAGCATTCCTTTCTCTGTGTGTGCAGGAGTAGATTTGCTGGCTCTGAGGTTAGGCACATGAGCAGCTCTAGTGTGTACAGCTATGTGCAACTGAACTCTCTTCAGATTATCAAGTGTTAGTCTTCTTCAGGCTTTCTCCACCCCCTGTATTCACATTCCCAGTACAGATTATAATCATGCTGCTAGTTGTTTAAAAATAATTATATGCGAATGGATGATCTAGTTCATCTAAATTTTAAAGGTTCAAGCATAGGGACCACATAATATCCCCCAGTTCCTACATCAGTGTATTTATAACGGTACCTTAAAGAATTAGCAGAAGCCACCCCCAAACCCACCTTCTACTTCATAGCCATCCTTCTTATGCATGGATTGATTAGTGACATGAGACTATAATCGGCATTCAGCCCCAGATGTGTTTGTCTGTACCCACCTTGTGGAAGGGTGCACAATTCTGCAACTCAGGGAACTTTGTGAGTTGTTTGCCTGTTTATTTGTCTTGGCTAGATTTTGTTTGTTTTTGTTGGTTGTGGGACCTGAACTCTGGGCCTGGGCGCTGTCCCTGTGCTCTTCAGCTCAAGGCTAGTGCTCTACCACTTGAGCCACAGCACCATTTCTGATTTTCTGTTTAATTGGAGATAAGGTCTAATGGACTTTCTTGCCTGGGCTGGCTTTGAACTGTGTTCCTCAGATCTGTAGCTAGGATTACAGGTGTGAGCCACCAGCGCCCGGCTTGGCTAGTTCTTTTAAAGGACAGATTCCAGGAGGACCAGTTTTCCTTGTGATAGTGATCCCTCCTGGGTGCTTAAAGTGATTGGGTTGACTTGACCGTGCTTGCAATGAGAGGGCGCAGTTTGCTCTGTTCCCCAATCTTTCCAATAATAGCCTTTTCCGATCTGCACCCAAGAACTAAAGCATAAGGTCGCACCTGTAGCACTCTTCCTACTCCACAAGATATATTCAGATCCATCCTGGTTCCAGTGCCAGCAAATTCTCCCGCACTTCCCCCTCCAGCGGATTTCCCCGCCACAGGGCCTAGGACTTTGGAATTGGCTTGGCCCCTAGCGGCTGGGCTAGCCTGCACCCCAGCCTCCTCCCGGAGATAACACTCCTTAGTCTTTCTCAACCCCAACCTGGTCCTTGGTAAGGGTCCCAGCGTGGGAGATTCTCCCAAAGTTAGCGAGGGTTTTCCAATCGTCCAGACTCCGCCCACCCAGGGAGATGCCGCCCAATCGCCGCCCAGCTTGACGCCCACACCTCCTTCAAACTTCCAGCCCGTGTCTCCTGCCTTCTCCAAGGCGTTTAAGCCTCAGCCCAGGCAGCGCTGGGTCCTAGGGACTGTGTGAGGAGCACCACGACGGCCCGGTGGGAGCTTCGGCGGGCCTGACACCTGTCGGGAGGTGTGGTGCGAGTGTGCTTAGTCGCTGCAGCCCCCCAACTGCTGGCAAGGGGCCCGGGGGACCAGCCAGGAGCGGAGAGGAAGGAATTAAACGCCCGCCCATCGCACTTGGCCGCACCCTCCCCCCTCCCCCTGCACCACCACTGCCTCCGCCACTGGCTAGGCTGCTGGACGCTGTGCCGGGGGCGCTTTGAACTGCGCTCGCTCAGCGCGCTCCGAGCGCAGCTTCCGCTCAGGGGCTTCACGGAGATGGCAGTGAAGTAAGCAGACTTCAGAGAGACACCCAGATCCTGTACTGCGCCACACAGCCTGCTGCTCGGCCAGGGCCAGGCGTGGACATGGGGGACCGTTCGTACCGAGAGAAGCCCCGGCTGCACTACGCGGTGAGTGTCCCGGCGAGCGGCCAGGCGACAGGGGGCGCCACTTAGCCAGCCTAGACGGAATAGAGTAAGAGGGAAGGGGGTCTGGGGCTCGCTGGAGGTGCTAAGTTGTTGGGGTGTATAGGAAGACTGGGCACCTCCACCTGGAGTGCCACCTGCTCCAGAACTCAAGATCCCTTAGGGAGGCAGCCTGTGCACCCCAACTCAGCCACTTATTCTGTGGGCAAAAGCAACGTCCTGACCCAGGACCACAGGCTGTCCCCAGCAGCCTTGTTCGCTGGGGCTGGGCAAGTGTTTGATAGGATCTATTGAAAGGACGGGGCCTAAATAGAGAGGGCTAAGCCGCAGTCAGAACCACCTAATGATTTGGGAATGTGACAGAGGAATTCTCTGTGGGAAATGTCCTAGGGTGCTTTGAAGTGGATCAATTTGGCTGCTTGGAAAGAGAATGTACTTCTCCTTCCAAGATTTGGGGGGACAGAAACGTTGCCTACTATCTGCTTAGTATGACAGAATGCTGCGGGGGGCGGGGGGTATCTTCAGTTGCACACTCTCCTTTTCCTCACAGCTGACTTTTCTTCTCTCTGTTGACTTAAACATTCGAGGAATATTTATTGAGGGCCTACTAGGTGCCAGACACTGCGCTAGCCACTCAGGATTGACCCCCAGAGAATGCAACAGATGAAAAAACAAAAACAAAACCTCATGAGGTTTGCTCTTTTTTTTGTTTTTAAGAAGAAGGAGTCAACATTTCCACATTAATGACTAAACAGATCAAAGACAGATCAAGATTCTAGACTGGGGTTTGTTTTGTTTTTGTTTTTTTCTTTTCTCTTTCTTTCTTTCTTTCTTTTTGCTTTTAAAAGAAAGAGAAAGCAAGAAAGACCAAGCTCATTATTTTGTACTTTTAAGCTGTGTCATTTTGAGATGACACAATGCAGTTTTTCTGTCATCTGCTAATTTACAGAGTCTTCCTTGACATGATTTCCACTGTTGAGATTGAACATTCTGACTGCCAACTTTAAAAACAGGAGCAAAACAGGCAAGACGGAAAGTTGACAGGAGTAATCAATATTTATAATACCACATAGACAGTTATCTGTCTGGTATTCACTTCCTCCCAAATCTACTCCCTACATTAAAAAAAAAAACACTTTTCTTTTTTCAAGAAAGGACTCGATATGGATAGGTAATAGGCTCAGAGGTGCAGAAAATTACCCAGCTGGTTCCAGATGTGGCCCAGCCGATTGTGGGATGAGCCTGGGCACATTGTGAACCTCCTGCATGTCACTTTCCTCTGCCGGAAAAATGAGCGCCTGAATTAGAGAATCCTTTAAGTCCCTTCCCAGGCTAAGGTTCTAAGAATACTGGCCCAGCCATAGTTATTTGCCTTGCAATGCCAAGTGAGACACTTGTAAGTGATTGGTGCTTATTCCTTTCTTCAGGGACACCCGCAGGCCAGACATTGATGTTTTAAAGTGGTGCTGGGTAATCAGCTTTTTGCAAAGGGGGCTTTGCACAAAAGAGGCTGAAGGATGTGTTCTCTATGAATGTGTACCCACTATGTTTTCTGCATTTAACTGTGTGCTTGTACCGTTTGATTTAGGATCTGACCTCTCTTTATGCCCATACCAGGGGAGGTAGGGGAGGAAAGGCAAGCACTGACTTCTTAATTTAAAAAAAAAATCAATGTATCTAGTCATTCTATGAGTAACTGTTTGCCTCAATTATGCAAATACATCCAATACATAACAAAATTTCAATTATTGTTTTCATTGAGCTGTTTTATTCTCCTAAAATCATAAGCTTAAGAGTCAAGATGATGGTAACATTTCCTCTTGAGTTCTGAAGATTTGTTGATGAAACAGCCCTTTGTACTGGCGCAGATTGCCATGCATGTCTATTTTGATTTAAGACTGTAAAAAGGAAGGTTTCAGAGGAAATTCATTCGGATTTCAGGTTGGAAGAAGTTACCTACCTGGGTCTCTGACGCGTCTATGCTTCTTTTAGAAGAATAAAGCAGCCTCATTAAGCAGTCCCCGAATCAATCAGCTGGAAAAATGTTCTTTAATAAGACCTGTAGCTTTTCCTTTTTGCGTGTATGCCAATACTAGGGTTTGAACTCCTGGCTTTAGGGGCCGTCCTTAGCCGTTTTGCTCAACTTGACAATTTACCACTTGAGCCAAAACAACACTTTGGACTCTGATGGTTAATTGGACATCTCACAGACTTTCCTGCTGGCTTTGAACTGCCATCCTCAGATTGAAACCTCCCAAGTAGCTAGGATTACAAGTGTGAGCTAACAGTGCTTGAACTGTATTTTCATCTTAGCATCCTTGATGTTGGAAGATCAAATACTATCCTCTTTGTCTGCCTCGTTCATTTGGATTTTGGTAATTCCAGAGCTTGTTTTGCTTTTCAGCACAAATATTCCACCTACTAGGCTCAACTTGGTTTCCCCCCACTGTACGTTTTACTGGGGTCTGAAGTGGTTCTTTGGTTTCTATTTTGAGAAAATAATCACCCTCTTTGTGTCTTTGGTACATACTGACTCTTCTGAAATATTATCTAGGGACAAGCATTTCATGTTGTTCCTTTGGCCCAAAGTGAGGCTGCAATGAAAGAAATCAGTGGCTCACATTGTATTCATTCAACAAACATGTGCCAAGTGCCATTATCTGCCAAGTATTTAATCAATTTTCCAAAGTATTTAAATAGTGGAAATATTGAGTTGCTATGGACACCTCGCTCCTCTTTTTTTAAATGGACACATGACAGAGAGTAAAATATACACTTAAGTAGATAAGAATATTCTGCATTTCTACTATCAGTTATATCTTTTTCAAAATATACTACAACTGTCTTTTTGTTTTATCATCACAACAAAAATATGTGTTAGGAGCTAATGTTCTCTGAAGCATCCTCCCACAGTTTTCCCACACAGTTTAAGGCTGCTCCATCCTTCCAGCTGGGTATTACCCTTGACACCTTTTGGTGGCCTGATCAAATTGCATTGGGAAGCATGTTTTGGTCACAACATGAAGTCAGAGTGAGGAGGAACTAGGGCACATTCTGGAACTTTGACCCAAGAGAGAGAAGAGATGAGTACCTATATTAATTAGTATCTGGGCAGGAGGTTGAGAGCAGTTGGCATGTAGGAGAGACGCTAAGACACTGAACCAGCCAGCCTTAGCTTCAATGATTTTTTTATTGTGAAAATACTGTACAGAGGGGTACAATTACATGGGCAAGATAGTGAGTACATTTCTTATCAAGCATTGTAGCCTCCTCCTTTGTTTCCCCTTCCCATCCCTTCCCATCCTCCCTCCCCCCCAACCCTCCCCCCACCCCAGGTTGTAAAGTTCGTTTTCGACATGACAACTTGTACTTCTCATTGTTGCAACAGGTCCACCTGTATCCTTATTTAAACGACTTGTTTTTCCCCTTCCCCTCCACAAATTATACCGACATCAAATACAGTGAAAGCAGGGGTTGTACTGTGGGGGGGGACAAGCTTCAATGATTTTTAAGGGGACTAGAGTATGAAAGGCGAGGATAGGAATGACTCTGTGGTCATCGCAGCATTGTTCTATCATTGGCATGTACAAATTGGAGCATAGTCCCTGTCTCGGTTGATTTTAGCAGCTTCAGATCCAGCTAGTGGGCTCAAGTTTCTATTTTCTGGTTGAAGAAATCCAAAATCATAGCAGTAAATTCAAGGTGGCACAAAAATTGTTGATGACAGAAGCAAGAGTTTTTTTTCAGGTGTGCTGATCAAACAGTGCTCTTTGGAGTCTGAGATGAACCATCTCTGTTGACATGGCTAGAATGATTGAACCCAATTATCCCTCTCCCTATTTCTTCTGTTAGAGTAACATATTAAGTCAGTGAAGTGGGGTCTTAGGTGATTTAATATGATTATCCACATTGTCAAATTGCATGGCCAAATATCTCTTCACTAAGACTCCACACAGAGCTCCCCGATGACCCAGCAATCCCACTTTTGGGCATTTACCCAAATGATCACAAACAAGACCATACTAAAGCTACCAGCATAACTATGTTTATTGCAGCATTA